>NC_056038.1:6900005-7204824 GCF_004379255.2 Salvia splendens
TCAGTTCTGTATTCATTACTATTTTGTTACAGGGATTTATACCACTCTACTAAGATAAAATTAATTTATTGAATGTTCAAACAACAATACGGACAGAGAAAGGTGGTAGATACAACAAAATAGAAAAATAAAATGGAATTATCATCACAAAATGAAAGAAATGGTTAAAAGTATGGTAACGACAACAATTGTATATTTTGACGAAAACTATTCAACAACTACTTTCACCCAAAAATATAAAATTGATTAAATATTAGTATTAAAATTAAGTTGTGAGATAAATTTTATTGTACAGAATCTAGATTATTCTAAATTTCGCCTAATACTTGAGTAAAAATCTTTCTATATATATTCGCCGAAAAGGGTAAATCCGTCAAATGCGTAATTTTTGCTCTAGCAGGATCACGAGCCTTCTCGAAACTGTTTTCCTGCACGCTTTTTAAACGCAGCTCTGCTTTCGTAGTTTTCCTGTCAAGTTTAAATCTAACTCTATCTGTAATCCAATTTGAAAGTTGACAATGAGGTGAGATTTTTATTCTGATGCAGATTTTTGAAGATTGCTTGTTTAATCAACTTAATACTAAGCGTAGAAATCTAGCAGGAATCGTTTGTTGCTATGCATATTTTTCCGATATTAATTATTGATTGTCTTTAGATGAGTGTGGATGAATTGATGTATTATGTCTTTCAAGTTTCAAATCCTTGCTAGTTCGAATTAGTTCGTTATGAATCATTAGTTTTTTCTCTCGCCGCGAAGAACATGAACTAACGAGACTATTCTTACTATCTGATTTTTTTGTCAATTTGATTTTCCATATGCATGAATGCGAGTCGCGCGTCAATATACAGATCTCAAAACGTGAAATCTTTGTTAAGTAGGATTATTTTCCTCTCTCAGTTGAAGTAGTCCAGCGTAATTTGCTCTAAGGCTAAGCTATGTTGTTGTTTTCCTTGAAGATGATACCTTATTTAATGGTGATGAGAGCTAAGTAATTGCTGAACCTTTTGTGGTTGTTTTTTTCCAATTTAGATTGGTGTCCATTTCCCAAATATTTCGCAATTCCCTTTTAAATTCATTGGTGCATTGTAGTGGCAAAATTTCAGTGATATTGAATCCTTGTGTTTGCTTGTAACCATAAACCATGCTAACAATTGTTTACAACTGAAAATGGTATTTAATTGTTGGGGTAATCACATTGGTTTGGTAGAATGAGTGAGTGATGCCTTTTGTGATCTCGGTTGTAGTAGTCTTATTTCTGTTATGGCATTGTGATAGTATTTACTATTTTACACGACGTGCAGCCGGCATCCTGACGTGAAGTGGGCTGAACGGGAGGAAAAGGTGTTTCTTACTGTGGTGCTTCCAGATGCTAAGAATCCTAAGGTCAATGTTGATCCAAATGGAACATTCACATTCTCTGCCTCCGGAGGGGCAGACAACAACCTTTATGAGCTCAAACTTGATCTTCTTGATAAAATCAATGTAGAGGTGAGATACTTATGACACTCCTTGGTTTTTGGTTTCTTGATGGTGAGAGGTCCGTGGTTGAGTTCTTGTTGTCGTCGTCCATTACTTTGACTCGATTTCACACACTTTGGTAGTTTAAGTATACTTTAAAAAGGAATTATAGCACTTCTATGGCCCTTTAGTTAAGTTAGTAATATGATGCAAAAGCCTACTTATTGGCGGAAAATGTTGTTGTAATCCCTTTGCTAGAATGGTATCGGTTTTAGTAGTTTGGTTTTCTCTGCTATCTGCTATGATCAGCAAATATGATCATCCATTTGTAGTTTTCTTTTCTCTAAGAAGTTGGTTTATTTTTCAGGAGAGCAAAATAAACATTGGTCCGAGGAGTATTTTCTGTGTTTTGGAGAAAGCTGAAATGAAATGGTGGAAGAAACTATTACGTGGAGATGAAAAGATACATTATGTGAAAGTAGACTGGGATAAATGGGTGGATGAAGATGATGTGGATGGTATGATTATCTTCTCTTGCTTGTGTATTTTACCAGGTTGCTTTGTTCCATTAGATAGTGATGTGATTGTGTTTCTTGAAACTTTATCAGGAGGACCTGGCAATCTTGATTTGGATGGAATGGATTTCTCGGTAGGATTCACCAAGTTTTTTAGTTTTATTTCGTGTTTATCCTTGGAAGCTCTAATGTACATTAATTTTGGTTTTGTTGTGCAGAAATTTGGCGACATGGGTCTTGATGATGATGCCGTAGGGGATGACCTTGAGGAGAGTGACGATGAAGGTGCTGTGATTTAAGTACTGGTTTATGCATTAACTTGGTAAATGTATTGTACTATGTATCAGATAAACATTTTAAAGTTGCAGTTTTGTTAAAGATCTTATTTTGGGGAGAGGACTTAAAATAGGGATTGATTGCATACATGTTTCATCACCAATTGTTATTTAGATCGTTATTTGAACTCATTCATAATGCAAACTGGACTTGCGAGTGAATGGTTCTGCATATGCAATCAATTAGGTTTTCCTTCCCTCAAGTAATAAATAACGGAGTATGTTGATTTGCAGAGACTAAGAAGACGGAAGAGAAGGTTGACGGTGCAGGTCCTGGCGAGCCCTGAGAGTCGGGGCAAAGTTGACGAGGTGCACTTGGTTAGGAAACATGTTTTGGGGTGAAGAATAATGGGAACTGGGTGGTTAATCTTTTTGAGTCCATCTATATGTGGTTGCAGAGCAAGTTAGAATGTAGAAATGGCTAGTATGTGGAGTCGGATATATTCGAGTCCTATGTTTGGATATGTAAAGCTTACTGGACTGACATGGATGACATATTTGAATGGTGACCAAATTTGTGTTTACCAGAAACACTTGATTTTCTAAGGAAATTCTGTTGTTGTGGCTTAATATTCTGATTTTCACATAGTCAACAATGACCAAATTTCATCCAGGTAAAACTCTAAATCAAAATTCATATGTGGAGTCGAGTTGATGAAATTAGGGGTGGTTTTTGATACCGTTACCATATCGTGTTTTCGGTATACCGTATGTGGAGTGTTATACCGTATATCGTACCGAAAGTTTCGGTATGACTTAACACCATACCGATACCGTACCGAACTTTTTGGTATACCGGAGTTCGGTATACCGAAAATTTGGTAAGGTGGTTTTTGATACCGTTACCATATCGTGTTTTCGGTATACCGTGCTTTTGCGGTATACCGAAATGCGGTACGACATACCGTTATACCTGTTATACCGAAAAAAATCTATTATACTCAAAATATTCAAAAAAACAATTCTAGTGTTCAACTACTTCAAAACAATTAAACTTCACCATAATCAAATCTTGTTCATACAGTCATTCTTTTTAAATTTTAGTATAAATATAACATAAATATATATATGGGGAACGTTAAGGTCCTACTACCTCCTTAATGTTAAGCATCAAATAGATCACAACCCTTAGATCATTGGATTGGATGATTGTGATAAGCTACATATTAGACTAAAATGCGTACATTATTAGTCAAGTTACATTATTACACTAAAACGCTACATTGTTTTACTAAAATAGTACCTTATTAGTTAAGTTACATTATTAGACTAATAATCTACTTTATTAGATGACACGTGACATTAATCTAACAGTTAGATCACAAGATCCAATAGATAACAAGTGTTTTACATGATGAAAATGAATACATCACCCCTATATATATATATGTTTATATATGTAATAATCAATCGGTATACCGTACCGATTGATACCGTACCAAAAAACTACAGTATACCGGAAAGTCGGTATTTTTTCGGTACGGTAAGTCTGGTATTCCAGCATTTCGGTATAATTCCCCACCCTAGATGAAATATTAGTATATTACCTCCGCCCGTGAAAAATTATTTTCTTTTTTTATTTGTAGTTATCCAGTAAAATTAATTTCAATCAACTCCATTTATTGTAAAAACAATTCTATAATTTGATGCGTCACATTTCCACTATAAATACTTCATCCATTTTTTTTTGTCTATCTTATTCTTGGTACTTTAGCTTCATAATAGTAATAAGCAACTAGTAGGTCCTGGTTTGTAGAAATAAATTGTTTATTTGTTTGATAGAATTCATTTTATCATATTGTAGATGAATAAGTATCTAATGAATTGTCATAAAATCGGTTTTATTAGCATATATCTGCTCAAAGTTATACACAAATTGCAGCAAAACCGCAAAATTACATGTGCGTACCAAAGTTTTTGTGTTATTTAATATGAGTGCATTTGTCAAAGGGAAAAATGAAATACGGCTGACATATAAAACCCTAGCTTCAACCAAAAATCAGCCACGCTCAACACGAAAACAGGACAAAAGAAAAACTACGCATAGCATGGAAATTGCAGAAGAAATGGAAATAGAAGAAAGAATTTCCACTCCAACTCGCAACAATTTCAAGCGATTTGCACTGAAAAACGCAATACAAACCAACTTCGGTGACGATTACGTCTTCGAAATTGTTGCCAAGTACGACTTGTCTCCTTTTTTTTTCTCTCAATTTTATCGTTTTTAGTTGCTGTGCAATTCATTTGGAATGAATTGAATTTCTCAGAGACGATTGGACGTCGATTGCTGTTTCGCTTTCGAGCAATGCCGTGAAGTTGTACTCGCCGCAGACAGGACAGTATCTCGGTGACTGCAGAGGCCATTCTTCAACGATCAATAAGATTTCCTTCGCAGGTCCGTCATCGCCGCACGTGTTGTATTCCTGCTCCTCTGATTCCACGATCAGAGCTTGGGATTCCAGGTCTTTTCAGCAGGTTTTTTTCTAATTTGTTTATGGTGAAATGACCGTTTATTTATTTAGGATTATGATTTTTCAGAAGTTAATTATTTTCCTAGAACTGCTTTATATAGGATTCTGTGCGAAACTAAACGCCTCATTTTAGCTAAGTGGATGTTTTAGTTTGGGTTTTAACAAGGTTGTACGGAAATTCAGGTGGCTTGCATAAGCGCGGGCCCTTCGGAGGAGCTATTCAGCTTCTCTTTTGGAGGATCTGACGGTAATCTCGTTGCAGCGGGATGTAAGTCTCAGGTATTCGTTTTCCTTGTACAAGTGCGTTTGTTTAGTAACATCATCGTAGGGAGGGACTGATTGTATTGCTTATGGCATTTTTCCTTTATTCATGTACTGAATTTGTTGGCTATGTCTAGATTCTTTTGTGGGATTGGAGGACAATGAAACAGACTGCGTGCTTGGAGGAATCTCACATGGACGACGTTACTCAGGTGATTAGGTGCATTTGGTTTCTTGACCAGGCAGAAGTAGTAGTGAGTGAAATGCAAATAAATGTTGTAGCAACCCAACCTACGTCGTTCCACTAAAGAAAAGGGGATAGCAAGAGTGAACTTTAGCAGTCTTTCTATCAGAGTCTAGCAGCCACACAACACCTTTGCTAATTTCTTGACAAAGATGAACTGCGCATTGTCAATAATGCCAGGAAAACTCGATCTGATCACAGCCACACCTATGCTAATTTCCGTCCGGGAGAAAATTAAGTTCTCGTGATTTTCTAGCATCTATGTAGTATGTACTAGCATTTTCTTCCTTTCCGTGAATGAAATGTGGAGAAAACATCGAGAAAGAACCTAAAATATAGACTGCCTCTTTTTGTTTCGGATAGGAACAGTCTTTAAAATATGCTTTGTCATGAGAACTTTGAATTTATAGGACTTTGTATGTTAGGAAATGCTTCTCTCTCTCTCAGGATTGAATTGGGGGGGGGGGGGAGTGAGTATTAATTCATTTGGCAATATTTGTATGGAACTATGGATTTCTCACTTAAAACATGCAATAAATGCAGGTTCACTTTATCCCTGGGCATCAAA
Organism: Salvia splendens; assembly: GCF_004379255.2. Taxonomy (NCBI): domain Eukaryota; kingdom Viridiplantae; phylum Streptophyta; class Magnoliopsida; order Lamiales; family Lamiaceae; genus Salvia; species Salvia splendens. Next base: position 6,905,859 of record NC_056038.1, read on the forward strand.
ACAAACTTCTCTCTGCTTCTGTTGATGGATTAATGTGCCTGTTTGACACCAGTGGAGAGATAAATGATGATGATCACTTGCTATCAGTAAGTGAGATAATCATCTTTAGTTTTTGTTACCTTCTTCTGCATGCTTAGTTTTAACTTTCTGCAGTTCTGTTATTAATAACCTACTTCTCTTGATTGAAAGGTCCTAGGCTGTCTCATGTGCTGAGCTTAGTCATATTATAATGTATTTGAATGATGTTGACATATTTTACTTATACTTCTTGTATCTATTATGGAAGGTGTTCAATGTGGGAACTTCAATTGGAAAAGTGGGATTTTGTGGCCAGACAAATGATAAATTGTGGTGCTTAACACACATTGAAACTTTGAGGTATGTTCTATGTAATGGTTGTGTCCCCAGATCTGATTGTACAAAAAAAAAATCAATAGCATTTTTTCTTACTTCTAATGCTTCTCATAGCGTTTGGGACTGGAATGAATCAAGAACTGAGGCAAACTTTGGTGATGCTCGTGCGTTAGCATCCGAGAGCTGGACACTAGATCAAGTATGCTAGTTTTTTCCTTTTTTGCTGTGTCCTTGACAGTTAAATGCAATTTTCACCCTTCTTTCTTTCCTTTTGGCAATAACTTATGCACTGACTAATTAAAATTGGAGGAAAAGTAGATGTCTTAATCCTGAACTCATTGATTATCATATAATTGACGGCAGGTTGACTACTTTGTCGATTGTCACTACTCACTCGAGGAGGATCAACTGTGGGTGATCGGAGGTACAAATGCTGGCACCTTCGGGTACTTCCCTGTAAAATTTGGAAGCACGAAGAAGGTTGGATCAGCAGAAGCTGTGTTCCAAGGCGGCCATACAGGCGTTGTAAGGAGTGTGTTGCCCATGTCCAGTGTGCCTGGCAGAGCGAATAGTCAAGGCATTTTTGGATGGACAGGAGGCGAAGATGGTCGCATGTGTTGCTGGTTATCGGATGAATCTCCAAATACCAATCACTCCTGGGTATCTTCTACATTGGTCGAGAAATCGCATAAAATTCATAGGAAAAGACACAGTCCTTATTAGAACACGAGAATCCTTGCGTCAAATGTGTTGTAGTTTTTTTATGTTTTATGCATCTGATTCCTATTCGTGGAAAAATCTTGGGATAGTAAAATAATAAATTTTACTTTCATCTACTGTCACAGTTTGATACTATCATTTTCAGAGAAATTAACATAAATCATGAAGATAGACATTCGTTATTGTAATTAATCTGTTAGCCAGTAGTAGTGCAGATTAAGAGCATCAACCATAGTTTTGGATAAACAATAGCTCAGTCATAGCATAACCACAAACTCCTTATGCCACATCAGCAGTCCTAAAAACTCCTCATGTCACATCATCAGGATAAGCAACTGGACAAGCAATAGCCCAGCCATAGCCTAGCCACAATAAATAAATTTATAAAAATAAATAATTAACAATCACACAAAATACGGAATTAAATTTTTGACACAGATACGGGAATACTCAATAATAATATTAAAATTTTAAAAAGTACATTAATTTTTAAAAAAATTACATAAATAAAAAAATTCCTCCTCCACACACGAGCCCCCCGCCTCCGCCTCACTCCTCGTTGTCGCCGCTATCCGGGACCCCCAAATCTGCGGCATCTGAGCCCGCGTCTGAGGCCCCCACCTATGCCGCGGCTGAGGTTAAATCGGCCCGCATACTCACGAGCATCGCATGGAGAAATCTCTTCTCCTCGGGGTCGGTTGCCGCCCTCCATTCAGCTAAGACCTTCCACATCTGAGAGCGCGTTTGTTGACGCGCGAAGAAGGCGAGGTCGGTTGTCGACTAGCCAACAAGGGGGATACCGACTGGACCTCCTGGGAGGCCTGGCGAGCCCGTTGCGCCCGCCTTTAACCAATCGGGCGAGTGCGACGAGCAAACGCGGGAGGGGACGGGAACTCCTGTGCATCCTCGGGGAGGTCGTGGGAACTGCCGCTGCTGCCGCCGCTGTAATCACCGTTATAGTTCAGGCGCTGCTTCTTCGGCCAGCTAGCGTCGACACCTGCCCGAAACTTCTCGGAGTCCATCAGCACCTCGTAGCAATTCCAGTAGGTGAACTCCTTGTAAAGCCCGGGCACGGGGAACTCTTTCTCCGCCATCCTCCTGCAGTCCTCGTCAGTTTGGCCACTAGTCTGCATTCGGAGGGCGTTGGTGTACAAGCCCGAAAATCGGGAGACCCCAGCCCGGATTCGTTCTTACCCTTTCCGGCACTCCTCCCCGCTGCGTGGCCTCCCCTCCGGGAAAAATGCCTTGTAGGCTGCTGCTATTTTAGCCCACAAGTTGACGATCCTCTGATTGTTCGAGGCGAGGGGATCATCGCAAACACTCACCCACGCCTTGGACAGCGCAACGTTCTCCACGTCCGTCCACTTCCTCCGTGCCGGGCTGTCGTCGCAGGACTAGCCGACCACCCTCTTCCCCTTCTTCTTCTTTGGCGCGCCCCGACCCCGCCCTACTCCCCCTCGTTTGAACGGGAGTGTCCGCATCCCCGAGATCTATCCTCAACTCCTCTAAGGAGAAAGTATCACACCCAGTGAACTGCGTCTCCGCTGGGGTCGATGTGTGCAAAGAAGCAGTCACAAAATCAAAACTGGGGCGATAGACGCTGGCCCCTCGGCGTCCCCTGCATCCCCGGGTACCCCGGCATCATCTGCATCCCGGGTTGCATCCCCAGTACCCCCTGCCCGCCCTACATCGCCGGCCCCCCGACATCCCCTGCCATCCCAGCACACCACCCCGGGGCATCATCTGCTGCCAAGGGTACATGTTGTAGTACCCGAACATCGGACCCCATCCACCTCCCACAGGTACGTGGAGGTTTAAGACCCGCTCGTCCCTGGAGTAGGCTCGTTGTTGTGCTCCATTTCGTGTTGTTGCTCTTGTACAGAAATTAAGATAGAGAGAGTACTCGTTATAACAAGTGGTGCAAATGAAAATGACGTGCAAGTCACGTATATATAGTGTTTCAAAAATTAAATTAAAAAAAATCAGCTTGTCGATCGCTCGCCGATCGGGAGCCTGCAATAGCGGCTAGCCGATTGGCGAGCGCTTCGGCCAGCGCGAGAGAATCGGCATGAGCTCGCCGTTTTTCTCGCCGATTTGGCGCTCGCCGGCTGTAATGGTTCGACGAGCGGACCGGCTAGCCGGTGGGCTCGCCGCCATTGCGGATGCTCTAAGAACTTAATAAAAAAAAGTTAAGAGGCTGAGCACCATTTAGATCAAATATAGAATATTAGAAGTTCACACTCAGGCCGTGAATACTCAGATTAACACAGTAAAACCAAACTCTACAAACAAATAGTATTGCTCAGGAAGGTCCAACTAATAACTGCACGTTGGAGAAATTGAACATGTAACAAAATCTAATATGGTCGAAAGTCAAATGTTTCATCCCCAACTAGCAAGTGGTCTAAAAAAATAGTACGACCACGCACACCTTCAGACTTATAGTAAATCTTGTAATTTCATCGGCCTCCTCGACCACCACCTGTCACAAAACAGGCAAATCAATCAAGCAGTGCATCGTAGAACTTTAATAGTATTTCATTTCATAATGACCAAAGTGAAATAAAGTATTGCATTACACCCATGGATGGCTAAACAAACATAATAAGTCCATTAAATCATAAGCCAAAAAACAAAACAAAAATCAGACTTAAAGACAGACCTCTGTTTCCAGCAGCTCTTCCTCCAACTCCACCCCTGCCTCGAGCAGCACCTGCACCCCGGCCTCCTCCATCCTCCAAACCACGGCCCACACCTTTTGGTTTAGGGCCTTCTTCTCTCCCACCTCTTCCTCTTCCACGCCCTACTCCGGGTGGCCTTCTGTCTGTGAAATTGCATATCATGTCAATTATGTACTATTATTTCTAGGTTTGTGTGAAAATAATTTAGTCAAAAAGAAAATTCAAATGAACACAAGTTGAGTTATATTTCTTTTAAAAAAATGCTAGAATGTCTAGAGCTACCCTACATAAATATGTCTCTTTCGTTACATAAATAACAAATTTAATTAAAAGCTGAATCACAATGAATTACCAGAACGGCTTTTTGTCTCTTCTTGAACTTTATCAATCACCTGAGCATGAGTCAAGTTCATCAAAAAGTTATCATAATATTAAAGAAAACCTAACACAGAGTATATAAAAATATAAATACACACGTGTGAGTATATAACATGTTTAGTATTCAAGTAACATTCATGAACACACTAAAAGATTATGTGAAGGATCATTTGAAATCATGTGCCGAATAGGAAATGCTCCACTTAGAGTGGGAAGGATGAAGCATAAAGGAGGATACTAATGTGTCATATTTAGCTACTCTACTTATCAGGCTTGCATATGCAGGGATCTGTCTAGAAGTTATTTAGTTACTCCTGCAAGATATCTCATCATCTTGAAAATATAGGAGGCCATTGACATCCAAAACATAAACACCAGCTGATAAGGAAGTATTCACAAGGTAAAGCAATAGTTGAAACTTGAAAGAAAGTTTCAACCAAGAATTCAGAAACTTTAAGAACTGATAATGTTCAATTCAGAGGTTCTCATCTAAATAGAAGACCATCACTGATGGGATCATGAGAAACAATAATTTCGGTAAAACGGATGCATCAAACAATACCTCATCCGGAACTCTGAGATACTTGATTGTGTTACCCCTAACATAGCACTCTGGCATCCTCCAAAACCTATCTCCATCCTATATATGATTGAAACCATTCAAATGCATGATTAGACCAATTATAAAACATAGTCGTACACCAAGGAAAGACTTGAAAAACATGTACCTTTGAGGTACAGATAACTTCACGGAGATGGATGTTCATCCAAGTGTCGCAGTTAACCAAGTGACCATTGTATGTCTCCCCATTTTTCAGTTCCACCAACTATTAAACAAATCAGAAACCAAAACTCAGTCCAAATATATATTACATAATGTTGCAGTCTTATTATTTTAAGGAGATGTATACAATAACATAGTTCCAGAATACACACAGAAACATAATGTAAATATTTTTGTGAGAATTCCAGAAACAGAAACTGATGGAGAGAGAGTTACTCAGCAGGTCAGACAAAATACATGAAATTCCTCTGGTAATTGAAAACAAACAACACAGAATAGGACAAAATTGTACCATAGGGTGTCCTTGTGCAGACTTGAGCAACGAAAGAGGAAGCTGCAAAAATAGCAAACAAATCAATCAAAACCCCCAAACCAACATAAACCCTAAATCTGCAGCGGCGAGCAGAGACTTACCATCTTTTCTTATTCTCGCACTGATAAATACTTATAAAACTGCAAAATAGACGAGATAACAGCGTCATTAGAAGGCGATGCACATTCTAAATTCTCCAACAAAATTGCAGAAACTTAAAAAAGTAAACAAAAAAAAGAAGTAATTGGTGATATAAATCAAAGTTACCAATAGCGAATCGCGAAAACAAACCAAAGCTACGAACGATGGAGAGGCTTTAAAGAAATTGATACGCTAGAGCAGTAGATCCTGCGGAACCCTCTCTCTCTCTCTCGTGTGCGACGAGTGACAATTATGGTGATTGGTGAAAGGGGAAGAAGTAATGGAGCGCACCCTCACGACTTTCAAATTCTAGACCTATTATTATTAATGCATTATGTTAATTTTGCAAATATTTTTGGTAAAAGGATAAATATCTGCGATTTACCCTATGTATGGGTTTTTCAATTAAAATTTTACTTAACTCGATAGCTCACACTCATGCGCTATTACAAAATCATCAAAAACTTTTACTTAAAAGTCTTTTTTTTCTTTTTTAATCTAACGAATAAATTGGTTACAGTATGCATTACAAGGTTACAGTACGAATCATAAGGTCAATTAACGGCGTGTATGTTATTTTTTAAAATACTACTACTTATTATTTTCATATAACAAACAAGTTTTATATAGTATTTTTAATATATAGTATGCCTTATAGTATAAGTATTATAAATCAAATATATAAAGTAATAGCTAATTGATGTAAATGCATATACAATAGTTAAATTTCGATTGTTTTAATTATGTTAGACTATGATGCTCAAAGGTCAAATGTTCATCATCATCAAGCTTTTGAGCATCTATATTTTTTTTTACTTTTTATATAATTTTTTGTTAGCAGACGGATGTTTAAAGTTATGAGACATATTAAAATTTTGATGCGGATACCACATGCCTATTTTAATGCAAAATTTCATGATTGTTTCTTTATCGATACTACAATGACTAAAGTCAAAGCAAAGGCAGTAACGTTCTGGGTTAGGATCATTTAATTTAGATCAGTGGGAAAACACAAAAAAAAAAGAAATGAAGTCGCAGAAGGTGAAAAAAGAAGATATTGTTTCCATTTACTTACATATATAAGCTTTGGGAGATCGATGTCATCTGGTTTCGTGGTGTAGTTGGTTATCACGTCAGTCTAACACACTGAAGGTCTCCGGTTCGAGTCCGGGCGAAGCCATTCCTCTTTTTCTGCATATTGGTGTTTCATGGTTTATTTTTTGCATATTGGTGTTTCATGGTTTACTCTCTTGAGTTTTTTCTTATACATAATTAATTGATTTCAGAGTACAGACACCCACACAACATATTTGTTTCCTGGTACAGATTTCGTTCGCATTTTTAAAAGAAGCCAAAATGTGAAAATGGCCTTTGTTTTTATTTTAGCCCAAAACAAATCTGTCTTTAGTTTGAGAAAGTAACAAATCTTAACACGGATACATCATATAATAATTATACTATATAAAAGAAAGAAATTATTACTACGAAACCAATCAAACCATAGTACTATAATTTTATCAACAAAAACTTGGAAAACTGTCATCAACCTTTCCAGATGGATTGATTGGTGTAATACATACTACATCTGCCATCCTAAGTGTGAATAAACGTTTATATTAAGTATACACATGCGAGCTAATACACCAATTTCTTGCTTCAAACAATAATTCCACTTTTAAGAATATTCTTAAGAGCTTCTCCGCAATCAAATGATCATCTTCAGCCCAATTAACGCATAGCAAAATCCTCATGAGTAGCTTCCATTCACCAATTTCTCATCGTAGTGGCGAATACTATTTCTGAATGCAAGGAAACGATAAAATAAACAAACGGCAGCAAAATTCGTGAATATCTTGCCCGACTGAAAAATTATTAGCATCTTCAAGCATCCAACTCAGCCTTTACGATAACTGAGGTTACTATACGCAGATGACAGATTGAAGATGGAAAAGTAATCATGAAGGAAATTTTTAATGCAATTCATAAAGACAGTTATTTTGTGATATCAGTTAGCACGCACCAGTCATCCGATCTTTTTGAGGGATACAGTCCAAAGGAGATCAGAATCTGATCGAACGGTCACTATTTCATCTTTTGCCAAGTTTGATGTGCTAATAAGGCCACCGAATTTCATTTCTGTATCAGCTGCAAACACAAGAGCAATTGAGTTGAATCAGGCTCAAACTCGGCACAAGATAGACACAAGTAAAGCACTCCTTTGTTTTGTTGCTTACGTTCCGACTGTAGCAATCACACGAACCCAAAGGATGTATATATGTATATGTATGCAAAGCAGATCACTCTACATATGCATTAAATAACTACCGTAGATGAGTAACGCAACAATACTAAACAGTAATAACATGTATCCAGACATGGCAGAGTTGATGCTCATGGTGAAAGGAATGACATGATATCCTACACTAAATAGCCTATAGTGTGAAAAGAGTGGATGTAATTATAGACACTCACAGAGATTCCACTGAAGCCCTGTCGTGGTGCTACTTTTGGATGGCCCGCGGATGGGTACGAGACCACAATGCGGTCCTTCAATGGTGGGATGAATATGGATCTCATGAAGATGACTACTGGGAAGAAGTTGGATGAGGCAATCATCAGATAGAAGAACTATCTGTGTGCTTGAGAAATGGCAGAGAACGTTGATATTGCCAGCCTCGTGATCAAATCTTCCACCTAGTGCTCCAGCAACAAGGACACAAGTCTGGTGGAAATATGTGTTAGTGGCATGGAAAGCAGAGAAAGATAACAATCCAAATCAAATTACCAACAATGTTACTGATAGTTAAAACGGGAAAATTTGGGTATAGGAATCAATCAAACAAACAAAATGTACAGATATCTACACAGAGATTAAGTAGAAAGTAGTACACTTGCATTTTCATTCTTCAGATTAGGTAAATCTCGAATATATGCAATGCATTTATGCAAATCTGTTGTGTCCTGGTCATCTGAAGCATCAACTACCCTGGTTCCCTGCATTTAGATGCACATTAGTACGTACATATGATACAACTCTCATGAAATGCAGAAAACACAAATCATATGCACCGGACTTAGATCACTGAACTTAAAATGAATCATTTAATAAGCTATGAGTTGCAAACCTTGCAACGTGCAAACTTAACAAAAAATATTTGGATAGGCGACAAATGGGGCCATGATCGGTATAGATTTAACTGCATTGATCTTGCTAGGAAGCTTAAGTTAAGCAGTCAAGAGGTTTATATAAAAACTCCAATTTACCATGTGGATTTCAAGCACCTCAGCAAGCAAAGAAACAAAACTAGAATCAAGATGTAAAATCTATATCCTCAAAAGAAATACTCCTGGTTAAAAGATCCGCATATTGTTACGGAGATTCAGTACAAAAGAATAAACATACCAAAGCTCTGTAGAACTGTGAAACTTCTTCCCTAACAGAATCCATGTCTCCCTTTATTAATTCTGGCTTATACCTGGATCAGAGTCATCAGACAGATAGCATATGAGGGCTGCATAAGAAAGAGGCATCTCTTCTTTTCCAGAAAACTCAAATTTCTTTATTTACCCTACAACAATGAGAAACATGCCTCTAACTGCTTGTGCTTGAAACACATATACATATCCAATTAATTTCTTCATGGTGCACAAGAAGTTAAACATTTTCTACTTATAATCCCAAATCACATTATAGCCAATAAAGAACTAGTACATTTCTTCCAGGATTTATATCACTTCAGTAAAATAGACTGCATCCAGAATCAAAATCAGTCCACAATTAGTCTCTGGCTGTAGCTCATCACCAGAATAGATAACATCCAAAAACTAAGTCATATTTTTATAATTTTCTTATATAGCTCGTTCCTTAGTCCTTAACCCCCAAATCTAAAGAGGACTTCATTTAGCTAGTCACAGACTCGCCAATTTCTACTAAAGAAACTTATTAAAATACTACGAATTTGCTCTACACAACTAGAAGCGAAAAAAAATTGAGATTGCTCAAATCAAAAGAGAAGCGAACGCTTAATATATTGATCGAACCTTTGACGAACAGCTAAGGCGGTTTCATCAGGGAACAACATCGGCATTTCATCATACAGCCTGTTCGCACCACCGTCGGCGCAGATACGAATTTGTGCTGCTCTACAACATACACCATACACTTAAATAAAACCTTCGTGAAAGTCAAACTAACAAATCAAAACACAATGAGGAGTATGAGCTCGAAATCACCGTTCTTCCACAGAAGCGGGGTGAATCGCGGCAGGTCACGATTGAGGACGACGAGGACGTAGGTGAGCTCCGCACTGTGAACCGGCGGATTGGGAAGGAGGAAGGTGTAAAAATCATGGATTAAATATGCCCGGTCAATGGATTTTGACCAAATAATAAATGTGACGAGACATTTAATTTTGTGAAATTAAATGACATAGCGTCGATCTACATTTTACGTAGGTAAATGTAGTATATTCACTTTCTCAAATCCGATTTCCGGTGAGTGAGAAATAGTGGATTAAAGTTGGGCATAATTAGCTTTTAATTAAAGCTTGGAGATGGAGCTTAGGGAATAATTAACTAGTGTTAATTATCCCACGTTGGAGGATTAACACATCTTTAATGTGTATAAATTAAGTGACTTTATGTTACTTAATAATTATAGTGGACCAAGATGGGTGAAAGAGCCCACACGCGCGCACACGCGCGCGCCGCCGCCGCCGCCCGCCCGCCCGAGCCCGAGCCCGTGCTCGCGCTCGCGGTCGCGGGCCGCGGGCCTCGGGCCTCGGGCCCGAGCCCGATCTCGATCTCGATCTTGGACTTGGACTTGGACTTGGACTTGGATCTTGGCAATTGGTCTTTGGGCTTGGTGCTTGGCCCAAACTATTCTTTTTGGACCACCGCCGAGTCAGCAATCCAAGTGGCTTGACACGTCGTCAAGCGAGGCACAGTCACGGTTGCCACGTGAGAAATCCACACGCTCCACACACGGGTGGCACATTACAGCCACACGCCTGTAACCGACGTCGGTTACGTTTTTGCCATGATGAGCCTTCAATGGCTGGTTGACCCTGCATGGTGGTTGGCCTATAAATAGGCTAGCCATACCACTGCATTAGGACACACACCTACAAGCATTCTCTGCATAAGCTCTCTCCCTCTCCCTGCATTGTCTTTCTGTCGAAGCTCTGCCCTCTCCTCCATCCCGTTCGCCGGAGCTCTGCTGATTGCGGTGCTGCATCAGAAGAGACGTAGCCGTTTTACCTTTGGGGACGACACGCCAAACCGAGAGCACTACCGGGGCGTATCTCGTCTTGCGGGAAGAGGCCTCCTCGACTCGGCTGTCATAGCATACTGGTTTAGTTGTTTCATTTTCATTGTAACTTCAGTTCTTTTTTGTATTCCTTCTTTTGGGTTGTATTACGCCCGGTTTTGTTATCTTGTAATCCAAGAAACCAACAATCGCAAGACGAGATAACTTGCCTTTGAAGGAATTTGGACTTCTAAACTGAACTAAAACTTTCGAAATATTAAACACCTTTGCTGGAGATGTCTACCGACTCCAACACCGCCGCTGCCACCACCGCCGCCGCCATTCCCTCCACCATGGCGACCACTGGACCGGTCAACACTTCATCGGCTCCCTCGATGATGCCAACTCCTGGCTTCCCAGCCGCTTCATCCACCGTCCCTTGGGTTTGGGACAACCCCTTCGGGGCGTCCACTGGTTCCACCTTTGGTGGTTCGGTTGGTTCCACTTTTAGTGGTTCCTGCGGGCTCTATGCCCAACATGAATGGTGCGGGCTCTATGCCCAACATGAACGGAATTGGTTCCTTCCAAGGACCAACTGCGGCACCTTTGGCACCAAGAATGATGCCACCTGCCGAGAAACCACCAAAGTTTGGAGGATCTGACTTCAAGCGGTGGTATCAAAAGATGTTGTTCTACTTGACAACATTGGGCGTCGCCAACTTCCTCACGGAGAACGAGCCGCCCGCACCAAGCGACCAAGAGACTAGGCTCGAAGTCATGGCAGATTATGAAGCTTGGAGGAAAGGAGATTACCTTTGTAAAAATTTCATTCTAAGTGCTTTAGATGATAGTTTGTACAATGTATACTCCAATGTAACCACATCTAAACAAATGTGGGAAAACCTAGAAAAGAAGTATAGCATAGATAATGCTGCAGGGACGGAACAAGTTGTAGCATCCAAGTTTATGGACTACAAAATGGTCGACTCTCGACCCGTCATGGAGCAAGTCCAAGAGCTCCAAATGATCATCCACTCATTAGTGGCTGAAGGGATGACCTTGCCCGATAAATTCCTAAGGTGCACGATCATTGATAAGCTCCCTCCAAGTTGGAAGGACTTCAAGAGTTATCTCAAGCACAAGCGAAAGCAGATGACCCTTGAAGACTTGATCGTGAAGTTGCGCATTGAGGCCGACGTGCGCAAAAGTGATCAAAAGGCTAAGGGCTTCACCCCAAATGAAGCCGAAGCCAACCTGTTGGAGCGGGGCGGTCCCTCCAACAAACGCCATCGCCCAAACCGTCCAAACGACAAAGGGAAGGGAAAGCAGCCTTCAAAGAAGTTTGAAGGCGACTGCTACAAGTGTGGCAAACCAGGCCACTTTGCTAAAGACTGCCGCAGCAAGAAGAAGAAGCCGGCAGCCCACGTCGTTGAGAAGGAGTTCAAGGACTGGGATGAGAACGACCTCATTGCAGTGGTCACTGAAGAGGTTAACCTTGTTGATAACAAGGGAGGCTGGTACATCGACACCGGCGCTACTGCTCATGTTTGCTCCGACAGGAGCAAGTTTGCCTCCTACACTGCTGTTGAAGGGAGGAAGATCAACATGGGGAATCAAGCATCGTCAGAAGTCCTCGGCGTTGGCAACGTGATTCTCATGATGACGTCTGGCCTAACTATCACTTTGAAGGATGTGCTGCATGTCCCGGACATCCGCAAGAACCTAGTGTCAGGATCAATACTAGTTAATAAAGGGTTTTAAACTTGTATTTGAGTCCGATAGGTTTGTCTTGTATAAGTTTGGAAAATCCATCGGAAAAGGTTATGTAACCGATGGGCTTTTCAAGCTTAGTGTAGCAACTCGAAGTGTTGCGAAGCCATTGGCCAATAAGAATAAAGCATCTACTTCCTCTTATTTGATTGAGTCTTCAAATTTGTGGCATTGTAGATTGGGACATGTAAATTCAAAAGCCATTAAAAGATTAGTAAATTTAGATTTACTAAAGGCTAATGAATTGGATATCCAAGATAAATGTGAAATTTGTCTTGAAGCAAAAATGACTAAGTTGCCGTTTCACTCGGTTGAACGAAGCACAAAACCCCTTGAATTAATTCACACGGATGTATGTGATTTAAAGATGTTGCAAACTAGAGGTGGTAAAAAGTACTTTATCACTTTCATAGATGATTGCACAAGATATTGCTACATTTATCTTTTAAGAAGCAAAGATGAAGCAATAGAGGCGTTCAAAAATTATAAGAACGAAGTTGAGAATCAACTTGGTTGTAAAATCAAAATGATTCGAAGCGATAGAGGAGGCGAATATGTAGCCCCGTTTGAGGAGTTATGCAACGCAAGTGGTATAATTCATCAAACAACTGCTCCATATTCACCACAATCTAATGGTGTTGCAGAACGCAAGAATCGAACTCTAAAAGAGATGATGAATGCACTGCTACTCAGTTCAGGATTACCACATAACATGTGGGGGGAAGCTGTTTTGACAGCAAACTATATCTTGAATAAAATCCCTCTCAAAGGAAAAGATGTTACTCCTTATGAGTTGTGGAAGGGAAGGAAGCCATCCTACAAATACCTCAAAGTGTGGGGGTGTTTGGCAAAGGTGATGGTTCCTCCGCCCAAAGAAGTTACAATCGGACCTAAGACGGTTGATTGCATCTTCATTGGATATGCACTTAACAGTAGTGCATATCGATTTGTTGTTCACAAGTCTGAAATATCGACTATCACGGTAGGAACAACAATTGAGTCGAGGAATGCTGTATTTCTCGAAAATACCTTTCCTTGCAAAGATAAGGAAAAGGTATCAACCAATTCTGAGACAAGAATTGAAGAAGCCACTAGTTCTAAACAAGTGGAAGAAGAAGCCACTAGTTCTAAATCAACAGATGCGGAACCTGAATCGCGCAAGCGTGCAAGGCCCGATCCAAAAGATACAGTACTAAGACGTGGTAATAGAGTCAGAACACCAAAAACTTTTGGTCCTGACTACATTGCTTTCATGTTGGATGAAGAACCAACATCGATAAAAGTAGCCTTTGCTGGCCCAGACGGGCTGCATTGGAGAGAAGCTGTTCAAAGCGAAATTGATTCAATTTTGCTAAACCACACATGGGTGTTGGTTGATTTGCCCGAAGGTGCTAAACCTTTAGGATGCAAATGGGTTCTTAAAAGAAAGTTTAAGGCCGATGGAACAGTTGATAAGTATAAAGCCCGATTAGTAGTAAAGGGTTTTAAACAAAAAGAAGGACATGACTTCTTCGATACCTATTCACCTGTAACAAGGATTACATCTATCCGGGTGCTTCTCGCTATTGCTGCATTGCACAATCTCGAGATTCATCAAATGGATGTAAAGACCGCGTTTCTGAATGGTGAACTAGAAGACGAAATCTACATGGAACAACCCGAAGGGTTTGTAGTACCTGGACAAGAGAAAAAGGTATGCAAGCTCGTGAAATCCCTATATGGATTGAAACAAGCGCCATTGCAATGGCACTTGAAGTTTGATAATGTGATGTTATCAAATGGGTTTAAAATCAACGAGTGCGACAAATGTGTCTACATCAAGAGCACTAATAACGGTCATGTTATAGTGTGTCTCTACGTTGATGATATGTTAATCTTGGGTAGCAACACTCAAGTAATTAACGATACAAAGGCCATGTTAAAGAGAAACTTTGACATGAAAGACATGGGTCTAGCCGATGTAATTCTTGGAATGAAGATTCTAAGAACGAATGATGGAATCATCTTAACACAATCACATTATGTTGAGAAGATATTGAATAAATTCAAAGCCTATGATGGCGCGCCGGTTAAGACTCCAATTGAACTCGACGTTCACTTGAGCAAAAACAAAGGCGAGCCCGTTGCACAAGAAGAGTATGCACGGGTCATCGGGTGCATTATGTACTTGACTAATTGCACTCGACCTGACATTGCTTGTGCCGTGAACAAGTTAAGTCGTTACACGAGCAATCCAAGCAAAGAGCATTGGAGAGCTCTTGTGAGGGTTTTGAGATATTTAAAACACACTCAAAATCTTGGGCTACACTTCTCGAGATACCCCCCGGTGCTTGAAGGGTACTGTGATGCCAATTGGATATCCGATAATAGAGACTCACTTTCAACAAGTGGATATGTCTTTACTATTGGGGGTGGTGCTGTATCGTGGAAATCCACAAAACAGACCTGTATAGCCCGATCAACAATGGAATCGGAGTTCATTGCCTTGGATAAGGCTGGTGAGGAAGCCGAGTGGCTTAAGAACTTCCTTGAAGACATTCCATGTTGGTCTAAGCCAGTGCCACCAGTGCTGATTCACTGCGATAGCCAAGCGGCTATTGGAAGGGCAAACAATGGTTTCTATAACGGTAAGTCTCGACATATACGTCGACGACATAACACCGTGAGACATTTGATCACAACAGGGGTGATTACAATTGACTATGTGAAGTCAATAGATAATCTAGCGGATCCGCTAACCAAAGGGTTAAACCGTGATCAAATGAATAAGTTGCTAGAGGGAATGGGTTTGAAATCCACAAACTAAAGAATTGTCATAGTGGTAACCCAACCATGATGACTGGAGATCCCAAGAACTTGGTTCAAAGGGACAACTAAGCTATGAGAGTTCATGGAAAAACACTCAAACTATATCTATTCCCTAGAGAGCAATAGAGTGTTGGAGAACTTGCCTCGTGGTAAAGGCTAAGTCTATGACTTTTAATGGTTCTTAAGGATCTCAAAGAGATGGAATTCTCAAAGAGACCAAGTATGGCAAGGTACTTGACTAAGAATCACCTACGTAAGTGCGAAGTGTGGTCGCTTCATAAAAAACGCACTTATGAATCCAAAGTGGTGTCCAAGACCGCAATGGACACAAAACGTGAGAACGGATGAGGTTGAGGTGTTTAAGTGTTAACACCATTGTCTCGGTGCACGCCGTGGGGGATTAGTTCAAAGCATCGCGCTACTAAGCCGCCTGTGTATCCGATGGTGTCGACTATGGAGGGTTCAAAGTCAACAACTACCTATCCTTATGCTTATATACCTCGCGAGGGTTGAGCTTGTGTCTGCATGCATATGCATTCGGCTATTTCCACTCATGTGGGGGATTGTAAAAATCATGGATTAAATATGCCCGGTCAATGGATTTTGACCAAATAATAAATGTGACGAGACATTTAATTTTGTGAAATTAAATGACATAGCGTCGATCTACATTTTACGTAGGTAAATGTAGTATATTCACTTTCTCAAATCCGATTTCCGGTGAGTGAGAAATAGTGGATTAAAGTTGGGCATAATTAGCTTTTAATTAAAGCTTGGAGATGGAGCTTAGGGAATAATTAACTAGTGTTAATTATCCCACATTGGAGGATTAACACATCTTTAATGTGTATAAATTAAGTGACTTTATGTTACTTAATAATTATAGTGGACCAAGATGGGTGAAATAGCCCACACGCGCGCACACGCGCGCGCCGCCGCCGCCGCCCGCCCGCCCGAGCCCGAGCCCGTGCTCGCGGTCGCGGCCGCGGGCCTCGGGCCCGAGCCCGATCTCGATCTCGATCTCGATCTCGATCTTGGACTTGGACTTGGACTTGGACTTGGACTTGGACTTGGATCTTGGCAATTGGTCTTTGGGTGGTCTTTGGGCTTGGTGCTTGGCCCAAACTATTCTTTTTGGACCACCGCCGAGTCAGCAATCCAAGTGGCTTGACACGTCGTCAAGCGAGGCACAGTCACGGTTGCCACGTGAGAAATCCACACGCTCCACACACGGGTGGCACATTACAGCCACACGCCTGTAACCGACGTCGGTTACGTTTTTGCCATGATGAGCCTTCAATGGCTGGTTGACCCTGCATGGTGGTTGGCCTATAAATAGGCTAGCCATACCACTGCATTAGGACACACACCTACAAGCATTCTCTGCATAAGCTCTCTCCCTCTCCCTGCATTGTCTTTCTGTCGAAGCTCTGCCCTCTCCTCCATCCCGTTCGCCGGAGCTCTGCTGATTGCGGTGCTGCATCAGAAGAGACGTAGCCGTTTTACCTTTGGGGACGACACGCCAAACCGAGAGCAATACCGGGGCGTATCTCGTCTTGCGGGAAGAGGCCTCCTCGACTCGGCTGTCATAGCATACTGGTTTAGTTGTTTCATTTTCATTGTAACTTCAGTTCTTTTTTGTATTCCTTCTTTTGGGTTGTATTACGCCCGGTTTTGTTATCTTGTAATCCAAGAAACCAACAGAAGGAAGACGAGTGAGTCAATGATTCCATAGCTCGAAATCGCGTGATGAATTGGAGAATATGAGAGAGTTTCAGAAAATTAAGGGAGATATTGAATACGTGAAAAGGAATACGCGGTCAAGTGACGAAATAACGATATTCGTTTTTTTTAGGACTTTCTTAACTATCGTGATCAATCATAACTCGAATAAATAATGATTTCAGTTATCAATTTTATGGAGTAGTAGTATAATATATTTATTTTTATTTATCTATAAAAAAAGAATAGGAAGCTCATGCTGCATATTATACTACTTCCTCCGTCCAGGATTACACATTTCTTAATGTAGTTAATTGGAGAGAGAAAGAGTGAGTATATATATTAAATGGAAAGAAGAAGAAAGTTGAATATTTAATTGTAAAGAGAAAAAAGTGATTATGTGTATTAATTAGAAATAAAAAATTACTAAAAATATAAATGTGTCATCTTTGATGTGACAAACTTGAAAAGAAAGTGTATATCACGTGCTACTAAACAATAAATACATATTGCAGATATTTTAATATCTTACACTAAATATCAATACTAGCATAATTTTCATTATAACCTACTCCCCCGTCCCATAGATGTCACACTTAGATAATAACACGAGATTTAAGGAGATTTTATTTTGTACTATATAGATTATATACCTATATTACATACTATCTCCGTCCCACAATAAGTGTCACATTTTATCATTTCGGTCCGTCCCACAATAAGAGTCACATTTCACTTTTACCATAAATGGTAAATAGACCCCACATTCCACCAACTAATTTTACTCACATTTTATTGTAAACTAATATATATATATATATAAGTGAGACTCATAATCCACTAACTTAGACCATCTCCAACCATTTACACCAAACTCATACTCAAACTCATTTTCAAGTTCTGTCACATCAAACAGTAATTCTACTTCAACCATTTACACCAAACTCAAAACCCAAAAAAATATTCCATATTCACCAACTTTTTTTACTTTTTCAATCTTAACTACATATTTATTTAAATTACACATTCACTCCACAACACTTTGTCAATAATTTTCCAAATATAATTAAATAATTTGATACAATTATTTATAATAATATATTTATATATATATATATATATATATTAAATATATTATGCATTCAATAAAAAAAATACTATGCATTATTACATTTATACATATAATAATTAATTAGCCTATTTCCGATTCTCAAATCCAAAAACAAATACTCCACATAATATTTATATATATATATTAAATATATTATGCATTCAATAAAAAAAATACTATGCATTATTACATTTATACATATAATAATTAATTAGCCTATTTCCGATTCTCAAATCCAAAAACAAATACTCCACATAATATTTAATTGGAGGTGGTTTAATTAGCCCATGCCATTAAATATATTCTAAACCTAATTTTTTCTCTCTCTCCCAGCGCCACTATCTTCTTCCTCCCCTTCTCCGATTTTTCGTTCTCTTCTCTGCATCTCAAAATTTCCTTCACAACTTCTTCAACCATCTACAACTCTCCATAGTCGTTGCTTCCATTCAAAATTACAAAGGATGAGGGAGCCAAGTGCAATTTCCAGGAACTTCAAAAAGTGAAATGCAATAGCTACAGTGCTACTGCATCTTTGGCGTATCACTGTTCAAAAAACGAAAAAAAAGGACAGTTTGGGATGCGATTTGCAGTATGGTTGAAGGTGTTTTCAACTGCAAATTTGGGTTTTTGGGATGGTTGGAGATGCCCTTATTCAATTCACTTTTCTTTACAATTCTTAAATACTCTGTAGTATATTTTAATACCCCATCTTCCACTGAAGTCTAAATATGATATCGATATGTTAAATTTGTGTAGTCAATCTATCTACAGAGTACTAGTAACAAATACTATATACTCAACTAGATTGTACTCGTATGTAAATTTTGGGCAAGTGGGAGAGGGACAGGGTGGGTGTGCACTTGTGATCATACAACTATTCATACAGCCTTGTATAACCAATGATAGCAATCTCCCTTCTGTCCAAGAAAAATAATTCCATTTTGCAAATTGAAATAATGAAATATCCACAAAAAGTCTCATTTCTTAAAATTGAAAGTTAATTTCTCATATTTTTTCAATTTAATCTCCTATCTTTTATACCTTAACCACTTTTTCTCCTCACCTCCTTTACTTTATCACTTTATCAAATTAAAACTCTGCCATCCAAAAATATCCACAAATGATAGTACTTTTTATTTGTGGAGGAGGGAGTAATATTACATCCGTATAAGACCAATAAATACTCAAAAAATATATCAATACTAAAATAAAGTACTATACTATCAAACTTTGAGAGATCAAGAATATTTATCAACAATTCACATATCAATAGGAAAGTTTTATGTACAGTCGTAAACAGTACCAAGTCTTCAAAAGAAAATGCACCATCGCTTGCAAGTTGCAACTACACAAGAATTAAACTATAAAAAGAGAAAATCGACTACTAACTAAACTAAGGGCTCGTTCGGTGACCCTTAATTGGCCATAAATAGAGTCAAATCAGTGCAATTACTGCGGTTCGGTGTTTCATAGATTATTATGCATGGCCATTAATATACCAAGGGCCAACACTATTTTTTTTTACTTTTGGCAGAAATAATTATTGCAACTCACTTGATTCTGTAAATCTGGTCCGTTACACTAGCAGCAGAATTGCGTGCCAGAATATCAATTTGCCCCGTGAATTATTCATTTCCCCTCATCCCCAATTTGTTGTCATTTTGTAGGTACACACTTCCAACATACTTTCTCTCTCTAGTCCAAAAACTTCAGATCTGGTGTGGAGTGTGAAGCACCGTTCTAGTTCAACGGCGCGCTCCAGGGATATCTCCGGCAAGCTTCAGCGCCTCGCGAGTGTTCCGGATCCGACTGTTGATGAGGTCACAAGCTCTGAGCAGGAGCCTTGTTACGGATTTTACAGAGAGAGATGTTTTCGACGGAGAATCATTTTCAAGAGAGAAATTAATGCCCTCTCTGAATAGAATCACCCGTAAATCCCCAAAACGAAAATCATTTTAATCTTTGTGCAGCATTTCTTTTTCTCTCTAGACTCTCACCGTGAGGAAACTGCTACTGGACATTCCTAGTCGGATTCAGAGTCTCACAGACTCTCACAGTGTTCTTCAAGAGAGAATGGAACCGCTGCTGGACATTCCTAGTCGGATTCAGAGTCACTGCCACCATTGTCATTAAGATGTCCCCCAGTCTCACAGAGGAGGAGGCAATGAAATCTCCATTCGTGCATAGGCACAGTAAGAATATTCACTAGTTTTGGTGAATAAAAAAGTCCGTTCATCATGGTAATAAATATCCAATCTATGATTTTTATCCTTTTAAATCAATTACAAGACTCCAATGACAGATTTTGAGCATTGTTTGTCCAAAATTGAGGTTATCTGTGTTCCCCGATTGGGTCGTGCAAATAACAAGAATGGTCTTTTACTGATTGAAGAAGCTCTCTCTCTGTGCTATCGGTGGATATGTTTGCTGCTAATAGGTTCGTCGACTCCGAGCTTTGGCCACAGTCTTGAGCTCGCCGGTAGTGCCGTTGGATTGAGGCGGTAGGGGGAGCACCATAAACACGGTCTTGAGAGTTGAGTTGAGCTGAGAGAGAGAGAATCGAGAGATGCTTTACTCTCAGATGCTACGTCGAATGAGATGTTAGGCATCATTTGGATGGCTGCTCATTGCCATAACGCCTTAAGAAGGATCAAGCCCACCACACCCACATTCCTTCTTTTGTAGGTCTCTCTGTTCAAAAAGTCCCACAAAAATAAAGAAGGGTAAACGATGGTATTTGACAAATTTTAAGGGGGTATAGTTGGAAAATTAGGTGAAATATTAATGGTGATAGCATCTATGACACTCATTTTGGGGGTGCAAATATAGTACACCAAACAACGCATTTTATATCAGTTATGTGGGACCCACAACAAATAAATCTTCCCATATTTATATCAGCCCAACTTATTTGGGACGAACCGAACACGCCCTTAAATATCAATAAACATCACAGCATAAAAGAACCATCAATGCATAAGCATAAATGATCACTCTCCCAGATCACACCAACAAAAATAACACAAAAGTATCCCATTTACGCAAATGACTCTTCTCTAAATCAACAGTCACCCAAGTTTAGATGATTATGAACATCACATCTTTTCAACAGAATCAAAGAATAAATAGGATCTGCAGCAATAGCCAAGGAAGAGGAAACTATTGATATTATGTGTTCATCATCATCCCCTTTTCCCAGTGCCATATCAAGTAGAGTGCATTTCTAATTTACACTACAACAATCGCACACACCACCAAAAAAAAAAGACAACTTCTACATCCTTTTATTATCTAGAAATATGACATGATCATAGAACAGAATTAAGTTTCTAAATATACAGAGGAGAGAGATGGAATAAATATAATTTAGATGCTAGATACCTGTATAGTAGACTAAGTATGGCTGAAAAAGCCAAAGTTTAAGAGAAACGAAAAAAAAAGATATAAATAGAGAGAGGGAACCTGGAATTGGATTTCTACGAGTACAGGTTCCAAACCACCTCAGTTCGAAGAATAAATAAACCCCCTAAACACCCAAAATATTATACACCTCTAGAAAACTCTTCTACATGAAGTAGCTTAGTGATTTCTTCTTTCTCGATCCTCCCTCTCCATAGAGCTCGTTCCATTGGTTCAACTCATTCATGTTTTGTGAATCTGACGAGACACTTGCACAGACCTGCATTTTGACAAAAATAATTACTTTTAGAGAAAGTTCCAAATGAGCGAATGAAATGTAAAGATCCTAATTATTTGATAAACCTGTTCGTGTGCATATTTGAAGTCCTCCATACTCAAGGGGCGAACGTCTGCACTGCTGTGCAATGCCGGTAATGGTCTACTCTCTGCCAGTGCCAAAGCTTTTTCCTGTAATTTTATCATATTGATAAGTGTAAGTTTTTTTTACCACATGACTTCATGTATGCAATCAACAGCGGCACACGAAAAGGGCAAACTAAAGAACAGAATTTCAGATACAAGGAATAAACAAAAAAGGGACAAATGCTCAATCAATAATCCGAACATAGACACTTGATAGCAACAGGAAAAAAACACTTTCCGCCAGTAGAAGTCCGGAAGAGCAAAAAAAGCATACCTTCTTTTCCTTTTCCAGAATTTCTCTTATAGGGCAATGTGCAGCAGTCACGCAGAGATTCTGGAGAAAGAAAATTTAAAAATAAGAATAGAGATGAAAGAACAAACCAGCTCAAAACAAATCCAAAAATTAAGATCAAGGAGATGTAATGCTCAAACCTTTAGATCACTTCCTGAATACCCTTCTGTCATACTAGCAACTGCCTCAAGAATAACATTTGGAGCAAATTCCTCATTTTTTAAAATAACTCCTAATATTTTCTCCCGGTTTTGAGCATCAGGCAAGTTGACCATCAATCTGCACCGGTTCACAAAATATAAAATGATGGTAGCAGTGGTCTTTTAGCTGAACAAACAAACACGAACATGATTGTGAGACAAACAAACCTCCGAGGAAGCCTCCGGATTACAGCCTCGTCAAGGTCAAAAGGCCTATTTGTTGCTGCAAGCACCAATACACGTTCCTTATCCTTAGTACGCAAACCATCCCAGTTCACCATGAATTCATTCTTCATTTTGCGCATTGCTTCATGTTCTCCAGGGTTTTCTCGTCTCCCTAACATGCTGTCAACCTACAGTCATAAAGATATAAGAAAAGACTAGGAGTCTAAGAATGGTAAGAGACATTAATGAACCACAAAAGCACAGGGTAAACCTCATCAACGAAAACAACACTGGGCGCTATCTTGCTGGCCAAAGAGAAGACTGCTTTCACGTATTTCTCTCCTTCACCAAACCACTGGATGCAAATAAAAAAAATGATCAAAACTATTTAGGCAATATACATGAAGAAGGTTAAATGGTTAAAATGAAAAAATAAAAATAAACTATTGAAAGACTAGGAGGATCCATACTTTAGATGTGATGCTGGACATAGATATGTTGATAAAGTTTGCACCAGCTTCAGTAGCAACAGCTTTTGCAAGCATAGTTTTACCCGTACCAGGAGGTCCAAAAAGCAATATCCCTTTACAAGGCTTCAAGATTGACATGGTCAACAAATAAGACACAATACTTTGTAGCGTGAAAAACTTTTACAAGTTCCGACAAGCTACATAAATGCAATGTCTCTACCTTAGTTAGCTGTCCTTTGCTGAACAGTTCTGGCCTTTGTAGAGGTAGCATCACCAATTCTTTCAAAGTCTCTTTTACATTTTCCAATGCTCCAATATCTTCAAAAGTGACTCCGATATCACCAGGTGGAATAACCTCAGCAAGGAGCTTTTTCTCAAACTCATTTTCAGTAACTACATCCTGAAAATCAGGCAGTCGTCCGATTACACACGAAATAATATGGAATGCATTCATCTAGCAAAGTAATAAATGAAGACTTAATTTAGAGACTGAATTCAGTACCTTAAGAGATTTCTTCGAACTTTTATTCTCGTTCTGAATGCCATGTAGAATATTGAGCCCATAGCTGATACTACAGTACAAATCCACAAAGAGAAAGAGTAAGAACTATCATACAAAAGAGTTACTCCTTTATCCCCAGCCATCTTAAAATTTCAGTGGTGTTCATTGCTAAAGTAAATATTTTCAAAATAGTCACCTTTCACTTGAAATGACAAGTTTTGGCTCCTTGAGTAGGTTTTCAGAGCGATGCATAAAATGATGGCTCAAAGCCCAGCCAATAATCTTTTCAATGCCTATAAACACATTATAACAAACATTTTAAGGATTACCAGAACCTAAAGCAGACAACAACCAATTTCAAGATCATTCAGTTGTGCAAAGTCAACTCACTTTCATTAGTCAAAGCTTGGTCTTTAATGCATAGTGACTCAAGATCAGGACAGTCGAGGCGAATTCGATTTAGGACCTAGATTCATAAGAAGACAGGACAAAAGTCAGCCCACTTGGTTAAAAATATGACCCCACAAAAGGCAGGTAACTCGTGGTCAGCAATGGTCGGGCTGCAACAGCTGTTTTAATTCTAGAATTTACCAATCGCATCATTAAAAAATCTATATCCACATTAACTGTCAAGTGAAAGTAATCTCATAAAGATAAATAAAATATTCCCTTTTATGGTAAAACTAGAAATGTTATGTAAAACAACCACAAAAAATCCATCTAAACAATAAATTAATGTGTTATGGAAATGTTTGATTGTTTTCCTCAATTTTGTCTTTGGAAACCAAACCAAAAACTCCAAAACGCATTTCTTCCTCAGTTATTCTTCCAGGATACAGAAGATGAATCCAAGGGTTTCCTTTCCTCAGAAAATTCCTAGATATACTTAAATGGTGTGGCACGTGACAGAAGCTCAACAAATAAAGAATTTTCAGAACACAATCTGTGGTAATTTATTGAACAGAAAAGTAAATCAGGACCCATAGCTTTGAAGTAGTAGGCAGGGCATCGCAATATGAGTTTTTTTTATATAAATATGTGGTCAAACCAATGCAACTCCAGGAAGAAAACAAATAGTACTAGACCCAAATTAAATTTAATCTCAAACACAATCAGGCAGGTAATAATCAAGCAATCATTTACAGAAGTTACACACCGTGCAAATGCCAGCAATATTTGATTGTGATTTCAGGGTTTCAGTATCCCGATCCAACTGCTGTTTCCAGTCAACTAGCACCACCTCATCCTTCAACATTGAAAACAAGAATTATTGCATGTCTAACCTCAATGATGGAAAGGTCAGAGAGTAGCAAAAATCTAATTACCTGGGGAATCTGTATGGTCACTTTGTTTGGAAAAAGACGGCTGAGCTGCTTCAGAATCTTTGGAGTTTCTTTATTCCTATCATGTAATCTACCAAAATTATCCTGTAAAAGGCATAGGTCTGGTACTCAAATAGGAGCAAATTTAATAAATATGAGTGGCTTGAAATGTATTTCCATAGTTTTACTAGGTTTATAATTCCACAAGCTTTAGGGAGTTTGAGATCTAAGAAATTCATGAAATTTAGAAACAGAAAAACACCAACGATGATTCTAACCATAAAGATGAAAAATAATTGGTGAACTAAAACAGATGACAACAAGATGAGCATAGAAAGTTTCAATTTAAACCAGCCATACCGGGAAAGCAAGGTCGAGCAATGCTGTTTGGTTGCTTCCAAATTTTGTGAAAAGCAATCCTCCAGAATGAGACTATATCCAACATACACAAGATGAGAGGTTTCTTTCTTTAATTTGAGGAAAAAAACAGAGAATGGGGATGAGAGGAGAAGCGGGGGTGAAATATTAAGAATAAGTGGAAACAACACAACATAAACTCACTTTCTCCTTCCGGCTGTCTGTCTGAGTATGTGAGGCTATCACAACAACGTTTTCTGGTAATGATTCAAGCTTAATTTTAAAGGCTGCATAAGCCTCAGAATTACCAACCATGGACTTCTCTACGTCTTTCAATAACAAGATCAAAGGACCGGTTTTACATTCTGTTGAAGCTACCTACAAAATAGGAAGAAAAAAGTAGGTATTTATTGGCAAGCCCATAATATGAAATAAAAAAGTGAACCAACTTGCATATTCTTAACAAGTATACTTTTACAATTTAAGTATACCTCAAAAACCTCATTAATGGCAAGCTTGTCAATGTCTTCAGCACTGGAGCTTTCCAGGCGAAGTAAGTCAGCTGCGTAGAGTGGGAATAGTCAACAAAATAATAGGCTAAATTACTTGATACACAATAGACTAAGTTGGGAGGAAATTACCTGCACAGAAGAAACCATGATCTTCTTCACAGAGGCCTCCAAGATCATTACCTTCGGGAATTGTTCTATCAAATCTAACACCAATTTTGGAAGAGCCATTATCCTCAAAAGCAAGTAACACCTTGCCCCTATAACCGTATGTTGGACCCCTGCGCAAAATATTGAAATGACATCACAACTTAGAGAACATAATCCTATGGTAATTAGCAGGCCTTTACTTGTACAGTAAAGAAACATAATCC
Organism: Salvia splendens; assembly: GCF_004379255.2. Lineage (NCBI taxonomy): Eukaryota > Viridiplantae > Streptophyta > Magnoliopsida > Lamiales > Lamiaceae > Salvia > Salvia splendens. Next base: position 6,931,902 of record NC_056038.1, read on the forward strand.
ATTAAAGTGAATTTGGATAACCATGGACTATTATATCTTCCTATCTTAGGCACAAAACAGAGCCAAACAAGAAGTAAATCTATAAACAAGATGAAAGTTAATTACCTTATTTGAGTTTGAGTAGGAGAAAATCCTGTTGGCAAAGAACCAACATACTTCACCCTGTCACCTACCAAAAAGAACAAACAATCAATTAAAAGACAATTCTTAGCTAAACTAAGATGAGGGAGAAAAGCTTTTATAGCGGTACCCTTTTTGAAGGTATAGGTTTTAGATGAAGCCGTAGATGCTTCCTGCTTGGGTTGAGCCTGAGAACTTATGGTAGAACCCCCAGTAATATCAGCTTCCACACTTGAAGCTGGTTTTTTGAGATGCAGATTCCATCTGGAATATACAATTGCTCGCTCTAGCTTTGTACTTTCTTTCACAGAATCAGCTTCTTTTATTGCCGGTCCCTAGACAAAGAATATAGTAATTCCTCAATAAGAAGTAAACTAATTTATGGAACAGCTAATAACAATAATAACTTTGAACTCAGGTCACATTGAAGCTTACACCCGGTAACAGAATAGTGTCAACGATGAGGAGTGAAACACCAAAATATTTAGCAAGTGCTTTCGTCAACGTTTCCTGGTATATTTCCGAACCTATAAAGAACAGTACGAAAAAATTATCATCATAATTAGTCGGGAACAGTACATAAAATCACTTACACAAATACAGAAACACGAAGCTGCATTACCTGCAGGACCTGACAGCAAAATTCTCGGGCATACAGTAGGGAGGTCTGAAGTGAATTTCACATATTTATTACACTTCAAATGTATGTATGTGGAAGCGATGAGAACATTTTTTGTATTTTCACTGCAAAAAAAAACAATTAATTATATAGAAACCAAAATAATCTGCCCCAAGGAATAACTAAGAGTTAACTTATGAATAATAAGTCAAGCCTCACAGACAGGATATAAAAGTAAACTATGCAAATTACTATGCACATAAAAGAAACTCCCACGCCAAGGAATGTGAGTAAGCATGACTATTATTCGAAAAAAGGAACATACTTATAACAATAGATGATGCACATATATACAGGCTTATCCCACTAAAAAAATTAACAACTCTCAATTAAACATCAGATGTATGGAACAAAATTATCAAGAAGCAGAGATCTAGAAGCAGCTGTCAATTAATCCCAGCAAGACTCATCCATAAATATCAGTTATGGCTCTTCGTAAACCATTGTTGTGCAATTATAGGTGTACAACCATTTACCCTTTTATCGATGAAAGTTATTATGGTACAAGAAGCATGGACAATGTGAATGTGACTTTTACCTGAGATAATAAGGAAAATCCTGAAAAGAAACATCTATGTTATCACAATGCAACAGTCCTTGTCGCAAAGCATCTTTATAGGCTTCACGTCTAGATGATATCGAAATGGGAGGATCAGAACCCTTGCCCTGATCTCTAACTGCCCTGCGCTCATCAAGAATCTTAGATATCGTGCCACTGATATCAAATTTTGGAGCTATTGAAATTGGGAAACCATGTCCCAAAGCATTGCTTTGTGGAAGACCTTTCCCGTTCTCAGCAGAAACATTGAAGTTCTTAATGGAGACATTAGGAGATAAAACACCATCTTTTTCCGCAACTGATAACATAGCACCGTCATTAAGGTCAGAAGCATCTTTGTTTCTAGTGTCTGCCATTTCACAAGTAGAAGGTAGAGATGTTATCTCAGTAACATGTTGGGCATCCTCAGCATCTTGAGATGAAGAAGGTAGGAGAGTTAATTCTTCGGGGTGATCCGTTACTGATTCCAGTGTTGCTGCAACAGGAACATCAGAAGGTTCCCCTGATCTTGACTCAATATGCAAACCTTTTATGGGTCCACCATGAGCTTCTACCATGCTAACTGATGCTGGGCCATCTATCATAGGTGCACTTTCATCAATGAGTTGTTGGAAGACCTAATAGTATGTTAAGGGCAGATAGAGAAGATAGATACTTGCAGCCCCAAATATATCAAATCATATAATAACATGGTAAGGAACTAAAATTTAGAAACAAGAAAGGATACATAAGATCGTTTGTCCGTCACGCCGAATACCACCTCATCACCTGCATTTATAGGAATCGTGGTGTCCTTGTGATAGTTCTTTCCATTCACTTGTACAACTCCTTTTTCTCCAGTGATTTCAAGCAGCGTAAGTGATTCTCCTTCCTGGATCAGACATAGAACCAGCAAACAGATCAACACAGAATCCATTGTAATGATCAGAACCATATGTAACTCCCAACGAAATTAACTCCAGCATAGAAGTTCACCTCAGACTCCATGCGCTTCAGTTTGCACAAAGATTTACTAATTGTTGGATCTCTCACCCATAAATCACATTGGCGGCCTTGGCCAACAGTGAAAGTTGGGAAATGCAAAATAACATGTGGATTCTGGGAGAAAATCATTACACAAATATAGTTATGGCCACGCACCATATAATGGTGAAAAGCAGGGACACAGTGGTTGAACAGAAGCCTGTGGATAAATCTACCTAAAAAATCCATTTGTCAAACAGAATGTACAAAAACAGAAGTCTTTAAGGTGCAGACGGGGTAGATAGCAAATGCTGGTTGCCAATTGATTATGGTTATCTCCACATAGAATGTCCTAGGCAACTGAAGAAAAACAAATCCAAACATTATGCTACTTTTACTGGAGACATCAGAACAGGAAACTAGACGGCTAGAAAAATGTGCATCTAAACATTATGGGACTTTGAACTGGAGAATCAGAAGAAGACACTAGCTTATTTCCTGATTACTTTCAAATACACAAACAAGTAGGGTGACTACATAGAAAATCATTTTCTTTGGACCAGGGCTGACTAATGAGCTAGATAACACATTGTGGGTGCTAAACAGTTACCTCCCCCAACCCCGGGATTCTCTCTAGCGCTCTCTTGGATAGGAGGCTAAACCATTGTCAAAAAGTAAAATATACATACGTAAGAGGATACTCAGAAACTTCAGGGATTTAACTATGGCTCCCAGAGTACAAAGGACCCACTCTTGCTTCAGAGTGAAGTTCTGGTGATACAACAAAGCAAGAGACCCGATAAGGCAACACAATAAATTTTGAAAAGCAGAAACTTGAACTTTCAAACCAAAAAGAAAATCTAGCTATCTTAATATGCCCACCACAACCTAAAGCCAACAGACACATAAAATCTCTTAATGAACATAATCCCATTGTGCCCCTCAATGTTTATAACATTTCAAATAAATGATGACAGCTTTCTTGTGGTTATTAATTAAACACAATTGCACCCCACAGCAAATCTCAATATCCTCTACATCAAATCTAAGTGATAGCCAATTACAATTCTGGTCCAAAATCAAATTTCAATTGTTATTTTGAATTTTTAACTCGAAGCAATGCACGATACAAAACTTAGCTGAAAGAGCAAATCTACCTGTGGACACTGGGATATAAGTTTTCCCCATGCAGCCCCAGCATTAGTTTTCAGATTCTTCTTCTTTCCGCGGTTCAGAGGCCACCCACTAGACTTCCCTTTCTCTACATCAGTGATGGAATCACCTGCATCCACCGCCAACAATTAAATAAAAAGAAACAATTTTTTTTTTACCCAGCAGAAGAAGAAAATAAATCAAAATTTGAAGAATTTAAGAAGTAAAAAGAACAGAATTGAACACCGGAATTCAATTGAGGATGAGACATGCAGTGCATGATATAACATCTATAGTCACGCGAGAGCCAAAACCTCACCTGCCGCCTCTGCCTTGGGCGATTTAACCGCCGCCACGTCATCCGATTGCTTCTCGGCTCCACCGTTGTCTAGATCAGCCGATCCGGCCTCCAATTCATTCCCCGCCACCGCGCCAACAACTTCCTCCGAAGGCGGTGAATCATTCAGAGAAGAAGAAGACGCATCCGCTCCCTGCATGAACTCAAAAACCCGTAATTGAAAAATCACCAGAAATGCCCAATCAAGATAGAAATTTTCAAATTCACTAGAATACAAAACCCTAACCTTGGATCGTTTGCGATTTGGCGTGGACGATGAAGGTGGGGAGGAGATGGGGCGCTTGGAGGAAGAAGAACCACGCCGTGTTTCCACCATATTTTCTGATCTAATAACCTAAATTGGCCGTAAAAAGAAGCTTAATTTTGATCCCAAATTCTGATTTTCCAACTGAAAATCAAGGGATGTTTCAAAGAAGATGGATTGTTCTGTGCGTACGTGTTTATATAATATTTGTATTTATAAAAATAATTTTAATTTTACCAGTACAACTCTATAAGTGAAAAGAAAAGTTTGATTTTTGCTAAATATCCATTTATATTCCGTCCCTTTATCGATTTACCTGCTGATTTGATTGTCTTTCCAAATATTCATTTTCACTCTTAATGGAGTATTTATTATATCGTCGTTTTGGTGAAGTAAGATTGTTTTACTTTAAAACATTTTAGTTTTTGTATTAGTTTTTAATTATAATTTTTATAGTAGAAATGTGACTTTTATATAGTAGGAGTAGTAATATCGTATGTGGAGAAAATACAAATTATCAATAAACCAATTTTCTTTTTGCAATTTATTTTTATTTTTGAATTCACCGCATCAATAAGATTTTCTTTTATTTAAAGGACGAAACGCAACTTAATATATATTGTAAAAGAAGATTATCCGCACGACGAAAATAGGAAAAAGCAGTACTAGTAACATTGGTTTTGGGCACCAAAATCAACGTTTTAAACTTCATTTCTTATCATTATATATCATCAATTAATTAGTAATGTTGCATTAGTATCGTTGGAAAGAGGAAGATGGCCGTCCAAATTAATCATAGAAGAGTTCCTAGAGCATTGAATAAGTGTAGAGTCCCTAGTGTTGTATGTTTTCAATTATCTTTTATTGATGTAATTTACAAGACACTAATTTCCCTATAAATACTAGGAAAATTAGCAAGATCATACACAAGAAACATTCACAACAAGAAATACAATTTTCCTTACATTCTAACTCAATATGCCTATCCAATCTTTCTATATCTCTCTCGATTACCATCTTTAAGAAGTATTACTATAAACTTGCGATTATATTTCTTCCTCTTTACCTTTTACATTGTCCCACACTATATGCACACGTGTGTAGAGCATAGACTCAAATATTCATTTGGTGTTTGTAGGGGTGTGCATTTGGGTTTCGGTTCGGTTTTTCGCCCTAACCGAACCGAACCGAACCCGAAAATTGAATTTCGCCTAAAATTAAAATCGAACCGAAACCGAAAACCGAACTTAAAAACCCGAATTAAACCGAAAAACTGAAATTATATAAAAACCGAAAAATCGACGTGCGATACAATGTCGACCCGACGACGGAGCATCACGTGCGGTGGAGAGTCGAGGCTGCAGGCGATTCCCGACGCGCAATGGCGGTCGTGGGATGAGCAAGCGACGACTGAGGCGTCGGCGGAGATCGGCTAGCTCCAAGCCAAGCTCGACGACGGTACCTCCGAACGGTGGTCAGTGGATCGACTCGTTGAGAGGAAGAGATAAAAGTTAGGGTTATTCGTTTCAACCGAGATTTTGATCTGTGAGGGAAAAATGAAGGAGGGGTGAAGTAGACGGACGGAGGTGGGGAGAAGGCGGTGTCGGAGGCTGCGGGACGCCGCCGCGAGGCGCGGGAAGGGAGGCTGCCCTGTGGCGTCGACGAGAGGGATTAGAGAGATGTAGGCGATCTAAGGTGTGAGATGATTTGGGGATTTTTGGAGTGGTAGGGAGGGAGTAGGCCGACGGATGGGAGTATAGTAGGAGATTGGGCAATTTTTTTAAAATTGAATTGGGCCATTGAAAATAAATAATTTGGGCTCGGTTTTAAGAGTAGTTGAGTTATTGAGTTTCCAATTAGGGTTTTACTTTTAGTTATAATTAAATAATATATATATATATATATATATATATAAATATAAATAATTAAATAAATTCGGTTTTTCGATTTTTTTCTTCGGCCGAACCGAACCGAACCGAAAAATCAAAATTTTTGTATTTTCAAAACTGAACCGAACCGAACTGAAAAACCGAAATAACTTAACTGAATTTCAAAATTTCGGTTTGATTCGGTTCGGATATTCGGTTTCTGGTTTTTTTGCTCACCCCTAGGTGTTTGCAACTCTAATTATATCATAGTATAATATTCTTATTGGATATGATTTCGTATATATTGATGGATTTAAAGAAACGGTAAAAAGACTAAAGATGGAAAGTTAGCTGCATTTTGAGTTCTAAATTATCAATTCAAATTGCAAATATGACATGATTTTAAATTTTCAAACAGTCATATAAGAACATAAAAAACGCATGTGCGGCTGTGTGCTGCAAAAATATTTGACGACGAAATATATTTAAATTGATTATGTTGTATTAAAAGTTTAGGAATACACGAAAAGACATGTTTAATAAATTTAAATCAAACACTTGACGATTAAAAATTTCAAAGTAGATTGAATTCGAAACATTGTAGTATATAGTAGTAGTACGTTTTTACTCGTCCTTTAGTCATTAACTATCTAGGAATGTAATCAAATGCAAACGGTAAATATTGTACAAACTCCAAATTATAATCTCGATCATTGGACCTCATATGTACTACTTTTACTTTTACTATATTATTATTAAAGAAATTAATTACATAGTCCATTAATTTATTTAATTTAATTTTTACCATACATTTAAAAGTGTAGCTATGCATCATTAATTTCTTTTAGTCGTTTTTTTTACATTTCTTATAAAATGGGTCCAATCAAACTCAAACTCAAACTCAGACAATTATTCATTGAATGAAGGAGTATATATTATTATCACTATGCTATCTACAATTGTCGAAAAGAAAATGAATTAATTATCCTCATTAATCAAAGATCTTTTTTTATTCAGTCGTCTAAGGAGAATGTGCTTCGATTTTAAATTTGTGTAAACATAGATTAGAGAAAATTATGAGATAAATCGAGATATAGACCAACGATTAACGTATTCAAATTGTGGATGTTTACAACGACTCCCAATAAAATAAACCACAGATCATTGGTCCATACTATTAATATTCGAGACATTTCAAAGAAAGTTTATATTACAGTATATGTTAATTTAGGAGTCTGTTTGGAGAAAAGATATTTAGTTTACTTAATCAAATCTAATCTATATTTACATGCTTTCGTACAAATTACAAACAAAACCTGCTCGGCGTACGCATGTGAAGCTATAGCAAATATAGATATTTTGGTGAGGAGTAATAACTTTTAAGTTCCCAAATTATTGAATTTGTTGGTGTTATAAATTGGATGTAATATGTAGAAATGTGTCTAGACATAGTATAATCCCAAAATAAAATAGAAGAAAAAGACCATGCAGATTGGAGTTTTGAAACTACAAACACTTAAACAATAACTGTAATAATAATTGAACAGTGGAGTCCCAATTCTTCAAGATGAGATATGTCTCGGAAATGCTTTCGACTCAAGGAAGTCTTCTCCAAAGATTAAACTATTTCTTCTCTTTGGTATCAACACCATTGACATAACAAGTTCTTGCGAATCGGAAGAAGTGAGTGCAAAGCTTCTATACTGAAGAATGCAAAGATTTATCCGTATATTTTGTGATATATTGATATGCAAGGTATATAGAATACATGTGATAGCTATCATATTTATAGGCCAAGCCAACTTGGAATGACTTGAGCGAGCGATGGATCAAGCTATATGGAAGATAACTGAACCGGTTGGACCAGTTAGCAAGTGTCGTTGCCACTTGATCAAGTCGTTCACGCTCTCGCTAGCCAACCAATGTAATTTATATAACTCCCAATTTTGCACTACTTTAACAGTAAAGCGGCAAGTTCGGGGTCGATACCACAGAGAAGCAAGTGTATCGATTGTGTGCGTAGTGAATAGGGTTCGGTTGTTGCCACGCTTTAATTTTGGGAGTTTTAACTACTGAATTTACACTAGGCACAAAGTAAACTATCTACTGGATCAAGTCACTGATTACTACCGGATCAAGTAAACGACAGGCTGAAAATAATAACTCAACTAACTAAGCATGCTACGGAAAACATGAAGCATCTTGTCACTCAACATGATTAAACACTTGGTCAAAGAGTAAAAAGCTAAACTGAACTTGAAAACAGTAATCGCGAGAACGAAGACAAAACAACTCGATTTTATACTAAGAACTCAAAACAGTACAGCAAACAGGCGGAATTAAACTAAGCTAACACTTCGGAGAATACGAAAGCAAGTAAAACCGAGAGGTCCTCGGCAGGAAACTTGAGATAACGCCGACAGATATCGAGAATACTGTAGCGCTACCTTCGGTCGCCCTTTCTGACTAAACACTTCTCTATCTAAGATATCTCCGGAACTGAGCTAGACTAAACTAAGATAAAACTGAGAACGGAAGAAGATGGATAAAAGCTCAACTAAAAGCGGTCCCCTTCATTGTGGTGTCACATCCTCTATTTATAGGTTCGGCAACGACCTCCAGCGACTCATCGATTGCTACGTGCTTTCCTTCTAGAATGACGACGCTTTTCAGTAACAGATTGATGACTCAGCTCCGTCCTTGCGTCTCATGTATCAGCACGTGTCCCCTTCTAGAACGTCGTCCTTGATAACAGAATGATGCGCACCATCCAGCTCATTATCCTCACGTGTCCTTCTTCTGGAAGCCAGTGGTCCCCTCCTCAACTGCTTGATTACTCCTCTTGATCAACTCCCCCGATCGTTGGCCTTTTTCGCTTGTTGTACTTGCTTGATCAGTTTGACCTTGTTGCCTTGGTCAAGCGGCATTCATGCACAATTAACACTTGCTTTTGCGCGATAAACTGATAAGTAGCGTACTTTTTACCCCTAAACCGATGCATGAAATAAGCCTTATCATAACTGCAAGTGGAGACTGTTGAAGTCAATGCAGATTCAAACAATGCAGATAGATTCAAATTAAAGAATCAAATTATTTTCTCAGATAGAATCCTGACAATCAAATATGGCTATAGAGTTAGGTTTAAGATAATTAAACTACTTTACTGTGCATTCTTCAGTAGTTTCATTTCTGCAGCTTGGGCGTTCCAAACGCTTATGATTTATACGTTAATTTTTTATGCATTAGGTGTGGCGTATGATTTATTATTTAGAAATAAAAAGATTTCACTTATAATTTGGCAATTTGCTACGTTCGCACTAAATACACTAAATAAGTAGTACTATTTATGGTAGGGGTATAATTTTATTAATAGGAGTATAAAATTATAGCAGGAGGGCATTTGTGTCAAATTGGTTATCAAAAATTGATTTGTTTAAAATGGATACTATAGATTTGTTTAGATGTTTAGATTTCTTCTTCTCTATAACTTCAATTAAATTAATATAATCACAAATTGAGTTTTGATTTTTATAAAAATTGTTAGTTACAATTTCTAATGTATATTAGAATTAAATTGAATGTGTAAAACAAAACAAACAATATTAAATGTGTATAAAATGAATGTGGTATTCAATTGTGTTCACATAGGACATGCAGTACATCATTTTGTCATAAAATATATAGTACTTAAGTTATAAAGGGCCATAGCTATGAGATATAAATATTTTTCTTTTGCGTTTTAAACTACCATACCGAATTTTCGATATACCGAACTCCGGTAAACCGAAAAATTCGGTACGGTATCGGTATGGTGTTTTGTCATACCGTAACTTTCAGTACGGTATACGGTATGACACTCAAAGTACGGTATACCGTACCGAACCACCCCTACACTTCATATTCAAATTCAAAGTAACTTTTTCTACGCAAGATAGAAGCAAAATCAAACAAACAAATTAAAGATTATATCTAACATACATCAATGATTCGCAACAAAACAAGTCGAAAAAACACAAAAACTTGAGCACATATCGTCATCGGCCCATAACTTTCGAAGCTCAAAAAATGACCAACCAATATATGACTTGTACTATAAAATAATAGTAATATGTTAAGGATAAAGTTCCTCAACAATAGGAAATCGCGTCGAACGTCGCGAGAGCTTTGCCCATCGATCAATCCGGCGTCGAATTCTAGGGTTTGTGCTTTGTGCACGAGAGAAAAAAAAACGTTAAATTGCGTAAAAGAAGTATTTTATTTCTTGAATGAATAATATGAATAACAATGTCCACTATTTATAATAGTGGATACTAACTTAATGAGCAAGACAAAAGATATGAAAAAGATATGCAAACCCACAATTAACTAACTAACTAAATAATAATAATAATCATCGTATCAACTCCCCCACGGTTGAAATCCACCTTGTCCTCAAGGTGGGAACCATGAAGCAACGATGAGCGTCGAGGAATCCTCCTGGGTCAAACATACACCGAATAGTTGAGCGTCTCCCTGGATCATCTCCATCAAAAATCACAAAGGGATGACCCTTATGGACACGATAATTCAGTTCTAAAATCTTGTGAATGCGTCCATGAATTCTCAAGCATAGAGTGTCATTTTGCGGAGGAATCAACCGGACATCGGCATCGAGTGATGTTAATCGATGATTCATATTTGCAACATTCTTAAAATGTGATGAATCACTCAATAATTCCATTGACGTGTTGTACCTCATGGAATTACCCAAATCAACCTTAGCTGGAAAAACCTTGATTGGAAAAGCATTAAGTTGCAACGAGCACTCAAACTGCCCTTGAACTTGTTCCTCCTCGCGCTTGTGATCTGGGTTTCGTCTCATTCTCAGCCTTTTCAACTCCACAAAAACCAGCAGAAGAATCAAGAATCTTCTCGGTGGAATAATCAAATCCATCCTCAATGGAGCCATCCTCCTCGTCTATCACTTCAATCGGAGGCAATTTTTCTGTCCGAACCTCTTCCATGATCAGCATCTCTACGTCACTGGAATCGGAGATAGGTTCAGCGAAAATCTGAAATTGGGCATGCCGCGGCAGACGCGACAAATGTTGGATTTCAACAAACCCATTGGCAGGGGTTGAGATCGGGACAACAGCAGTGGGCAGCGGCGTGGCTGTCGGTGGACACCAGCAGGACGGTGAGTGTTGCGGGGGTGGTTGTGGCCAGCCAAGTGGGGGCTTCCCGGTGCAGCACTGCTGTCCAACGGGCTGGTAGTATTGGTGGAATAGGTTTGCGGCGGCGGCTGCTGATAGGCGATGGGCTGGTGGCCGTGGTGCAATTGGTGTCTATCCAGCTTGTATGGAGGCATCGGTAGATTCTTAGGTCCGGCATAAGGACTTCGCAGCAGCACGTACGAATTCGTGTAGGTGTAGGGCGCGTGAGGTGGTTGTGAGTCGGTGTACAGCCAGGGTTGGTCGGGTGGATCAGGTTCGGGCTAGAGCGGAGAGTGCGTTGCTGCTACCCTGCGCTTATGCTCAACCAATTGGGTTTCGAGCCGGGCGAGCCTAGCGAGAATATTCTCCCACGTTGCTGCTGTTGAATTCAATTGCAAGCCTTCAGATGCTTGCGATATCTCCCACCATGAACGAAAATTGACTTCGGCCATGAGCTCTCAATGAAAGCACCACTTGTTAAGGATAAAGTTCCTCAAAGATTGGAAATCGCGTCGAACGTCGCGGGAGCTTTGCCCTTCGATCAATCCGGCGTCGAATTCTAGGGTTCGTGCTTTGTGCACGAGAGAAAAAAAAAACGTTAAATTGCGTAATAGAAGTATTTTATTTCTTGAATGAATAATATGAATAACAATGTCCACTATTTATAATAGTGGATACTAACTTAATGAGCAAGATAAAAGATATGAAAAAGATATGCAAATCCATAATTAACTAAATAATAATAATAATATCATCGTATCATAATACTACATCTTTCTACTCACAACTAGATTGATGCAGAAAATTAAAATTGATACACACAAAAAATGAAGGCTAGACTGTGTATATTTTATTGTAATTCATATATATTATATTTTAGAATTATATGAACTACGTAAACTTTGGAAATGACACGAGAGCATCCACATCAGTGCTCTTGCCAACGAGCACGGATGTGGGCCCGGACCCACTTTTACTCTCTGCTCTTAGGCAAGAGCACAACACCCACATCCGTGCTCTTCCGCAAGGACATGCTCGAGGGTCCCATCATTCTATTATTCAATTTAAATAAAAATATTTCCACAATATTAAAATGCATTAAAATACCCAAAATACCATTACTGATTACTAAAAAATTAAAAATTACATAATTAAAATCCTAAAATAAAAAATTTCATAATTAAAGTCTTAAAAAATTAAAAATTACATAATTTAAATCCTAAAAATAAAAAATTACATAATTAAAATCAGAAAATTAAAAAAACTCACTACTCAGTGGCCGAATTTCGCCCAAATGGATGATGAATGTGTGTATTTATAGATGATTTTGGGATTAAATGTTTTTTAAAAATTTTCAAAAAAAATGGTAATAAAATCTGTATATTTTTGGGAATCCGAAAATATATATATATTTTTTAATTTTTGATATTATTTTCGATTTAAAAAAAAATGCCAACGACCAATAGAAATGTGTCACGTCGCCCTGCTCGTTGGCACAGACGTGCTCTTAGCTAAGAGCACGTCCGTGCCAGCGGCAAGAGCGCAGCGGCGGACAGCGGTGTCCTTGTCAGCGGCACGGACGGACGGACGGACCCTGCTCACCGCTGTGGATGCTCTGAATTTTAATATAAGATTGGTAAAGTAAGAGAGAAAAAAATAAATAAATGAAGTAAGAGAAATTTTTAAAGAAAAAATAGTGGAATAATGTTAGTGGATTGTGGAATTGATTTTGCACTTTTAAAATAGAAATTTTTGTTTTTAAGAAATGCATAAAAAAAATTTTATTTTTAGGAAATGAGAGGATATACTAATTACTACGTGAATATGGTGAATTTAGAGATGTGACATTGTGAATTGCGTTGTCAACCATTTAAGATTTAATTTGCGTTGAGCCACATAATGTTACTCATAATTTTCAAATTTATCCCAAGCATCCATCAATGGGTAGTTGTTGTCTTGTTAAGGTGCATAACCAAAAGGGTAGTAATTGAAGTACATTAGTTGATATAGTTTTTTATAACAAAAAAATTAGTGTTAGTATTGACTATTTGAGATGCTTACATATATAGACAACAATTATCTCTATATTTATTTTCTTCCAAAATTAATTAGTGGAGTACTAACAAATAATGACAGCAGTATTTATTAATACTACGATAAAATATAATGAACAGAAAAAAGCTCATCACAACGCAGCACATACCTCAGGGGCTGCGGAACTCTCAGCGAAGCCGAAACACCCAAAAACCTTATCACAAACGTACTCTTTAATCCCTCTCTCCCTCTTCCTCTCCCTCTCCCTCTCCTCCTTATCCATAAACCCTGAACTTCTCTAACTCTAAACCCTTTTATCTCCGAATTTCCCTATTCAAATTTTGTGTTTGTTTCAGCGATGGAGTCGAAGGAGGCGGCGTTGAATCCCACCGCTGAAGTTATACCAGGTTCAAACGCTTCATCTCCATCTCCATCGATTATTAATGATGTTGTTTTGAGTAAAACAATTGCTTCGAACGAAAATAATGACGATAAAAGTAGAGATAATAGTACGGCGGTGGTCTCCGAGGATGAGGACTATGTGAGTGGTAATGAAGAGTTCGAGGCGTCAATAGATAAGGCTGTATTGAATAAAATTGATGGTTCTGATGTTCCGGGGATGGTTGAGAATGGCGGCGGTGGCGTCGAGGAAGGGGATAAGGTTGTTGAAAGGGATGGGGATGTGGTGGGGAAGGATTTTGGGGATGGTGTAGGTGCAGATGGTGGTAGTGGTAGGGAGACTGGGGTTGAGGGTATTGATGATATAGGTGAGCTTGCCGATTCAGTCGGGGAATTAGGCGTGAATTCGGATGGGGTTGCTGGTGAGGTTGTGGATGGTGAGCGGGGAAAGGCGGTGGTTGAGGGAGTTGAGGCCGATGGGGAGGGGGAGGCGGGAAAGGGGAGGGAGCCAGAGGTTAAAGAGGGGTGTGAGGTGGCTGTTGAGCAGGTAGAATTGGAATCCATGCCTGAAGGGGATTCTGTAGTTAAGACCATTCAGGTTGATGTTGCTGGCCCTGGAGTTGCTGTTGTTGGGGAGCCGGAAAGAAATAAAGATGTGTTGATGAGTAAAATTGAAGAGAAAGAGGTTGCTGAAGTAGATGTGGTTGATGATGGTGATGTTAGCCTCACAAAAAAGGAGGATTCTGTAGTTGATGAGAGCGAGGTTGATGTGCCTTCCTCGGGGGCATCTATTGGGGTGATAAAAGAAAACGGAGCCAATTCTAATGAACTAGAGCAAGAAGAAGTTGCTGAAGTGGCACTCACGGCTGAGGGGGATGCTGTTGTTGATACCATCAAGGTTAATGTGAATGTGGTAGATCCAGGAGTCGCTGTTGTTGGAGGGACGAAAGAGATCGGAGATGGGGAGGAGCTTCCCCTTGAATCAGTCTGTAGTGCTACTGAAAATGGTGATGGTGTTGAGAAAGATGTCGATACTAGAGAAATTGGAGTGGATCTTCTGAATTCAGAACAGGCAGCTGAGGATACAGTTGGTAATGAGAAGGACAAGACTTTAGATGCTGGAGCTGTTGCCCATTTGGAGAATGGTTTTCAGACGCCCGAGGCCAGTACTGATTCTTTTAGTAGCAGTAGTCATCTGGATAACTGCAATTCAGCGAAGGTTCACATCGATGGGGAGGTCAAGATTGCTCATGAGATGGTAGAGTCAGATACCGGAATTGTTCGAACAAATGATGCCCAAACTGGTGTTGATGGGATATCTGAGGAATTAGCACAAGTAGAATCTAATGAACCAAAAGCGGTAACTGATGATCTCAGAGAAATTAGAGAGGTAGAGGATGAAATGGATGTAGTGAACCATGAAGAACCTATGTCATGTGAGGACACTGATGGCATGGTCTTTGGGAGCTCGGAAGCTGCCAAAAAGTTTATTGAGGACTTGGAGCGAGAATCTGGTGGGGATTCTCATACAGGTCTCGACAGTTCGCTTGAGCAGTCTCAGAGGATTGACGGTCAAATTGTGACTGATTCAGAAGAAGAAGGCGAAACTGATGACGAGGGAGATGGTAAGGAATTGTTTGATTCTACTGCTCTGGCTGCTCTTTTGAAGGCTGCAACAGGTGCTGATTCTGGTGGTGGAAATATCACTTTCACCTCTCAAGAAGGATCTAAGCTGTTCTCCATGGAGCGTCCTGCTGGGTTGGGATCTTCCCTTCAGTCCTTGAGGCCTGCTCCCCGACAAAACCGTTCCAGCCTTTTTGGCAGTCTGGCTCCTGCTGGTGGAGGAGAAGTGGAGGAGAATTTGAGTGAAGAGGAGAAGAAGAAACTGGAGAAATTGCAGGAGATCAGGGTGAAGTTTCTGAGGCTTGTTCATAGATTAGGCCTCACTCCAGAGGAGTCCGTGGCAGCTCAGGTTTTATACCGGCTGGCACTTCTTGGTGGGAGGCAAGGCACTCACACTTTTAGCTTGGATGCTGCTAAGAGGACTGCACTGCAGCTTGAAACGGGGGAGAAGGATGATCTGGACTTCTCCATTAATATCTTAGTTCTTGGAAAGTCTGGAGTGGGGAAAAGTGCCACCATAAATTCATTATTTGGAGAAGAGAAGGCTCCAATTGATGCATTTGAAACTGGGACAGCTTATGTTAGAGAGATGTCTGGGTCTGTTGATGGAGTTGAAGTTCGCGTTGTTGATACACCTGGTCTAAAATCTTCCGTCATGGAGCAGGGGATCAACCGTAGCACCTTGTCCTCTATAAAGAAGTTCACGAAGAAAAGCTCCCCCGATGTTGTTCTTTATGTGGATCGATTGGATGCACAATCTAGAGATCTTAATGATTTACCAATGCTTAAGACTGTTACTAGTACACTTGGCTCTGCCATTTGGCGAAGTGCCATAGTCACTCTTACCCATGCTGCCTCTGCGCCCCCGGATGGGCCTTCTGGCACCCCACTGAGCTACGAGGTGTTTGTCTCTCAAAGGTCTCATGTTGTGCAGCAGTCGATTGGCCATGCTGTCGGAGACCTACGAATGATGAGCCCCAGTCTGATGAATCCCGTCTCTCTTGTCGAAAACCACCCCTCTTGCCGGAAGAACAGGGATGGACAGAACATTCTTCCTAATGGTCAGAGTTGGAGGCCTCAGTTGCTGCTACTATGCTACTCGATGAAGATTTTATCCGAAGCCAGTGCAATCTCGAAGCCTCAAGACCCATTCGACCATAGGAAGCTCTTTGGCTTCCGGTCACGCCCACCACCTCTCCCGTACATGTTATCATCCATGCTGCAGTCTCGTCAGCACCCCAAGCTTCCATCTGATCAGGGCGGTGACAGTGTCGATTCTGATATTGATTTGGATGATTTTTCGGATTCAGATCAGGAAGAGGAGGACGAGTACGACCAGCTTCCTCCATTCCGGCCTCTGAGAAAAGCTCAGATAGCCAAGCTGAGCAGGGAGCAAAAGAAGGCATATTTTGAAGAGTTTGATTACCGGGTGAAGCTGCTTCAGAAAAAACAATGGAGGGAGGAGTTGAAGAGAATGAGAGAAACCAAGAAGAGAGGTAAAGATGCTGCAGTGGAATATGGTTTTGCAGAGGATGATGCTGAAGGTGGAGCAGCAGCTCCTGTGGCAGTTCCCTTACCTGACATGGCACTTCCCCCATCTTTTGACGGTGATAACCCTGCATTCCGATACCGGTTCTTGGAGCCCACTTCACAGTTCCTTGCAAGGCCAGTCTTGGACAGCCATGGTTGGGACCATGACTGTGGCTATGACGGAGTCAACCTTGAACACAGCCTAGCCATCGCGAATCGCTTGGCAGCAGCATACACTGTCCAAATAACAAAAGACAAGAAGGACTTCAGCATCAGTCTGGATTCCTCCGTTGCAGCCAAGCTAGGAGAGAACACGTCGAGCATGGCGGGCTTCGATATTCAGAGCATAGGCAAGCAGCTAGCTTACATCGTCCGTGCAGAAACCAAAACCAAGAGTCTGAAGAAGCACAAGGCAACTGGAGGATTATCCTTGACATTCTTAGGCGAAAACATGGTTCCGGGTGTGAAGATAGAGGATCAAATTACGTTTGGGCAGCAGTACGCCCTTGTAGGCAGTGCTGGCGCTGTGCGGTCTCAGCATGACACTGCCTACGGGGCTAACTTTGAGCTGCAGAGGAGGGAGCTGGACTACCCGATTGGACAGGTTCAGTCGAATCTCAGCATGTCGATCATCAAATGGAGAGGGGACTTGGCGCTAGGGCTTAACAGCCTGGTGCAGTTCTCCATAGGGCGTAACTCGAAGGTTGCTGTTCGTGCTGGAATCAACAACAAGCTTAGTGGTCAGATCACGGTGAGGACGAGCAGCTCCGACCATCTGTCACTGGCTCTTGCTGCTGTTATTCCAGCAGCGCTTTCCATCTACAAGAAGCTCTATCCAGAGGTCTCCGGCGACAAGTACTCCATCTATTAGTTTTTCCTCATTTGATTTTTTGCTGCATTTTGTATTTCTTATTCAGTTGAATGTGCGAGACAATAATAGCCTCTTTCCGTTTTTGAATAATAATTTTGCTGCTATTTTATTTGTGTATCTCAACTCTTTTGCGCGATAGGGTTTGATGAAATGCAGAGTTATAGAAGACTTCTTCGGTATATGTTTCACTCAGAATTTCCCTTTTAACACTTTGCCCATTATATTTTGGTAAAGACCAATGAGTTTTGGCTTATTTCAGTTGATTGTCAAAATAAACATGAGCGTATTATAAAATTAATTACGTAATTTCTTTTTCATGGTTTATCTTAATCCTTGTGAAAAAGCAATGAATTATGAGTTCTGATTCGCCACCTAAATATAAATACTGAGCAATAATATCGGCTAGCTAAACTAGCATCAACTCTTATACTACAAGCAAAAGCAATAAAACAGCTAGTCGCATTAGCCATCAGCGCTTTTCAAATGCATAAGGTTCGCACGTTTTTGTCATTCACAATCATTTAGATCGGCGAGATTAAAAACAGCGGGAAATGGCGGCGGCGGAGGAGGTGAAAGCGATGCTGAAGGAAGCCTTCGGCGATTCATCTTCTGAAAGCGACGGAGAACCGTCGCGTGGTATGCGGAGACGAGCTCGAATCAGCGATTCGAGTGACGAGATAGCGAGACCTCTCTCAATTTTCGGGGATAGCCACACTTGGGAGCAGATCAATGAAATCAATGGCCTCTGGATATGCAGGGAGTTTTTATCCGCCGATCAGCAGTCTTCGCTGCTATCTTCACTTGAACGAGGTGATTAAATAATCACACTGTTACACAAAAACAAATCATGTAGTTGGGAAAATTTACGCTTTATATAATTGGATGCAGATGGATATTTAGCTGAAGGCTCGCTCAATCAGGTATCGCTTAAAACCTCATCTTAAACCAGGTTTTTGTTTTAGCGTTGATAATTTTTTAAAATGGATAATCTTTTTCGCATGAGCACTTGCTAATTAATGTAGCACAAGCTTTGTGGAATTTTGTTAATCACTTCAACCTCGTTTTCTTTTATCTGAGGAATGTATCATATTTGCACAAGGAGTTCTTGGATTAGTTTAGTTTCCATTCAGTGACTGCTCAAAAACACTAATGTGTTCAATTGTTCATATATGTCTATGCATTAATCTATAATGATAATGTTAAAACACTGTATAAAATTTGGTTATGTGACAGATATTTACATTTTGTGATTAACTGAATTTGGTGATATATAGGAGTATCTGAGGGATAATATAATCCAAGAATTGTAAGTTCACAGTCACCTCTTTCTGTCTTCCACCACAGGCTATGAGGTTTGGAGAACTTCCTCCTTGGGCTCTTGAACTTTCACGCATTGTACGTGAAAACATTCTTTTTAGCGCTGGTTTTTCTGAATCAGGGGATCTTGAAAACGAAGAAGAATGTTTATTTCCATCAGAATTGCTGTGGAGGGAGCCACTTTTTAACCAACTTATAGTAAACATATACCAGCCAGGTGAGGTGCGTTCTCACCCTTGGATTATATGATTTTCTGTTTTCATAATGTCTGTTTATGGCATACTACTTGTTTATGGCATACTACTTGTTTATGGCATACTACTTTCTTGATGATAGGTTAGGTCTCTCTGATAGTTTGAAGCCTAGTTTGTTAGTAATTCTTGAATTGTAAAAGATTGGGTTGGGTTATCCTTTTGTAGAGTTTGTGCTGAGAGTAACATTTATAATTTGAGCCTAGTTTGTTAGTAATTCTTGAATTCTAAGAACTTTGATTAGCAACCAAATTTGGTATTGGGCTGGGTTATCCTTTTGTAGAGAGTGCATAGAGTAACAAATGGTGGTGTTTAAGTGTGCAGGGGATTGGGGCGCATGTTGATCTGATGCGTTTTGAAGACGGAATAGCAATAGCGTCGTTGGAGTCGGCCTGTGTGATGCGCTTCAGCCCGGTGGAAGCATCCTCAGACTCAGTTGAGCTACTCCTGAGCCCGGGATCACTAGTGTTGATGTGGGGCGAGGCGCGCTACCTGTGGAAGCACGAGATCAACCGCAAGCCTGGTTTCCAAATCTGGCAAGGCCAAGAAATTCACCAGGAGAGGAGAACCTCCATCACCCTCAGAAGGCTCTGCCCAACACCACAACACTAGGTCTAAGATACATATGTATTTTATTGAAGCGATTTTGCTTTAACATTCTTGTTTTCAACATTATAAGATGCAAAATGGCCATCTGCAGTGAAGTGATAAACTTGAAAAGAAAAAGATTCAAGTAAAAATGTACAAACATTATATTTTAACTAGTGCCATCTTGGCCACGATCTTCATTTTTCGAGCTGAAATCAATTTTATTCTCTTGGATTTTTTTTTATCTTCTAGCGTTATGATTTAAGATGATTAGACTACTTCACCGTACATTCTTAAGTTCAATTCATACAACTTGGGACTTCCAAGCCCGTAGTGATTTGAGTACGGGCTTTGGGAGTTAGGGTTGTAGTATTAAATATGATAAAGTAAAATAGGGGCATTGATTTTAAGAAATATTAAGAAAAGTGGAGGTAAAAAATTTTGTGCAATATAGGTCTCAATCGTATATACTTAGTTTTAAATGAAATGTGAGTAAAATGAATTAGTGGAATACGAGACCATATTACTCCCTTCGTCTCACAATAGATGACACACTTGAGTAATGACACGGAATTTTAGAATATGTGGCTTTGTGTGTTAAGTAGAGAGAAAAAATAGTACTCCATCCGTCCCAGTTAAGATGACCCCTTTGGTTTTTCGCACGTGTTTTGTAAAAATTATAATAAATAGTTAAAGTGGAAGGAAAGTAAATTAAGAGAGAGAATAATATGGAAGAGACTCTCTTCTACATTATTCTTTCTCTTACTTTACTTTTTCTTAATTTTAACTATTTATAATGATTTTTTCAAAACACGTATGAAAAACGAAAAGGGTTATCTTAAATGGGACATAGGGAGTACTATATTTATATTAATGCGAGAGAATGTGGGCTCTATTACTCCCTTCGTCCCATAATAGATGACACACTTAGATAATGACACGAAATTTTAAGAGATGTTGTTTTGTGTGTTAAGTGGAGAGATAAAATAATATTCCTATATTTATATTAATATGATAGATAACTTTTTCTAAAAAAAGAAATGTGACATCTTTTATATGACGAACTAAAAAGGAAAGTATGACATTGGGACGGAGAGAATACTGCTATTTATACTAAAAATGAATTGGGACTACTATTTGCGGACAGACTAAAACGTAAAAATGAGACTCTTATTCGCGGACGGAGAGAGTAATTACTTTAAATTTTATATTGATATTTTTACTGTATAACATATCATTTGATAATATTTATTTTAATAGTATTTATAATTATACCATAGCTTACTTATTATATTTAGTAGAATGTATTAAAATTAAATATTGGCATTAAGTTTGATTTGATCGAACTCTTTAGCAAAATCAGATAGAAATGAAAGTTTAATAAATATCACGTACACTTTTAAATTCGTCTCCAAAATGAAATTTGATAGAAAAATCAGTAATTTGTATGTCAATTTTTTTTGATGTATTGTGTGTGAGATTTCTTGTTCAGAAAAAAGGATTTCATAAAATTTCATCCCAAGATGAGTTGTCTATCCTACCAAACATGCCCTCACGATAAGCATGATTTAAACAAGGAGTTAAGGAACGTTCTACTGGGCAACATACACAACAGTAGACCAAATATATAATTAATTATATCTAAATATGTATTTGTACAATTACCAAATAAAATACTTTAATAGTAGGAGTAATAAATAAAGATTTATCTAGATTTGTTTGCTTTCTTCATAATTTAATTTTTTTGAATAAAATGACAAATCAAACTTTAAATTTTATAAAAATTAAAGTGATCAATTATAAATTTTAATTTATTAAAATAAAACTAAATATATAAAATAAAAAAACAACATAATATATAATAAATGAGCATGATACTTATAAATGATGCTCACATAATTAGATATAGTATAGCATTCATTTTTTAAAATAAATATATACATAATTTATGAAGGGCCATATGATATATAAATATTTGCTTTTACGATTTGCAATGTCTTTTTGTGTGTTTCATTATGGAGGCATAAAATGCCAAAATTTCTCTTTCTCCACTCTTTTAATTGTCACCTTTTCCATCTCGAATATTTTGTGGCCATCGTTAAAGATAAAAAATGGGAGGAATTGAATATGAACACATATTAAATTGATACTTTTATAGAAAACACGAGGGAAACAAACAAAATTTAATCCAATCCAAACATTATCATCATTAAATTTAAAGTTGCTTTTTAATAATAATTTTCAATGTGATTATTTTCTATAATATATATTCCATTTGGTCAAATTTTGATTAATTCTACATTTTATAAATAAAATATTACCGCACTTCTTTCGTCCCTTGAAAATAGATTTTTTTTCCATTTTGATATGTCCCCTAAAAATATAAAAAACTTTATATTTAAGGAAATTTCTTTCTCTTTAATGAGGTGGGACTAATTTTCCACTAATACACTTTCTTTCTATCTCTCTTACTTTCACAATTTTGTAGTATTAAAATCCGTATCGTTTTAAAAGTTTATATTTTTAGGGGATGGAGGGAGTAGTATAATATACTCCTTCCGTCCACGGAAAATAGTCTCATTTTGCTATTTGGGATGTCCACAAAAAGAGTTTCATTTCTAAAAATTGAAAAGGTTTCTCTCTCATATTTATCCAATTTTTGCCCATCTTTTTAATACTTTACCCATTTTTTCTCATGGTCTCTTACATTATCATGAATTCTTATTAAAATTGTGTCATTCACAAGTGAGACTATTCTTTGTGGATAGAGAAAGTAATAAAATTTTACTATTTATTTCAATTATCTTTATCCACGTAAGAAGCAATGCCTTTTGGTGATACTGGTCAAACCAACATTATTTAACCATAATAAGTATTTTTTATTTTATTTTCTTATTGTAGTAGTATTAAATAAACAATGTTGTTTAAGTATCACAAAAAAAGTCTGTTTTGTATACAAATGAAATACTTGAGAAAAACTAAAATATGTACTATAATTTTTTTTTTTAAAAAAAATAGCTTGAAGTTGTCCATAATTGAAATACCTATTATCCCAAAAATTCTTTAATCTATATTTATTTGAAAACTGACTAGAAAGTTGTCCACAATTGAAATACTAGCTTATCCCAAAAATTTATTACCGTAATTTTTTACAAAACAAATGTTGTTTCAAATACATAAAAGTTTTCCTCGAGAAATTTTCTAAACATGAATTGAATACTAGTACTATATTTTTCAAAGTTACTTTGGATTTATTATTTTATTACTAAAATAACAAAATCTGTTTGTTTTCAATTTGAATGTTGGACCTAATAAAATCCTTTCACCGCCGTCACATTATGATCACTAGTATTCACACCCGTGCTATGCACGGGGCATAAGATTTTTAACTAATGAATATAAACTAAGAATTAAAAACAATATGCAGGTTTTCACAAAAAAATAAACGTAAGGAGGGAGGATGAAGGAGCGGTGCTCTGGCCGGGAGATGGTTTCCGCCGCCGGTTAAGGAGGAGGAGGAAGGAGGGAGGGAGAGAGAAACTTGAGAGAGATGGAGACATCGCATGTTGCATTAGGGTTTTAGAATATTATTAATTTATTGTATATTGTTTGAAATTTTTGTTTAATATTTTGTAGGCTTTTAGTACTTCTTATAAAACTATGTAATCAATTTATAGTATATCTTTCTTGATTAAATACAGTTTTTAATTTGCATTTTATATTTATTGAACTTTGTATAATATATATTTTTTAAATAATTTTTTAATAAATATTTAAGTTTATATATGGTTAGAATTAAGCTGACTTTGATTTACTTATATTTCTATCTTTTAGACTTTCCAAAATTTTGAAATATGTATATATTAAATTTAAATTTGGCTAAACCGAAATAATTATACAAAGTGAAGTTAAATTAATGTTATTATTAAATCACACTAATAAGATGTATGACTAATGAGAAAAGTATAAGTGGAGTAAAATAATAAGATGTATGAGTAATGATCAAAAAGTATAAGTTTGTTAGATAAAGATACACAAATAAAGAACCTGTTAGTTGAGTTGAGATTAAAGGAAAAAATTAGAAAGGCCCAACAAACAAACCAATTGTTCATAAGTTTTGAAAAACTTCTTTGTAAACAACATTAATAGTAGCATCACTTCTATTATCATCTTCATCTCCACAAACTAAAATCTTGAGACCTCCACGACTCGTAACTCTAGATATAGCAACATACAACTGTCCATGACTGAAGACTGGTTTTCGTAAAAATAATCCAACATGAGATAGAGATTGTCCTTGACTTTTGTTGATGGTCATTGCATACGACACAGCCAAAGGAAATTGTCGTCGTTGGAATTTGAATGGCAACCTTGGATCAGATGGTATTAAAGACATCGGGGGATCAAAACTTTATGACCAACATTATGGCCACCCAATACTTGTCCCTCCAAAACATAATCACCCAAATGCGTAATTACCAGTGTAGTGCCATTACACAATCCATTCGAGTGATCTATATTCCTTAACAACATCACAGGAGTACCGACTTTCAATAACAATTCATGATTAGGTGTACCTGAACACTTCAACTTATTCAAGAATTCAACAGAATGTATCTCAGCTAAGCCATTTGAGGTCAAATCTGAGTTTGAGATACTATCAGAACTCAAATAAACTCGACCCTCAGACTGATCCAACGACATCATGAATTGGTTAACCTCATCGACAACCTCTAAAGTAGGAGCAAGTATGGCACGATCATGCAAACATTTCATCAAGTCCTCATGATTCATATATGATGGATATATCGTTGAAACAATTGTTCTAAGAGGATCCCCAGAATTAGACAAAACAATGTCAGAAGGAAGATCAATAGTGACATCACCATCATTTGGACCACCAACAACTCCATCTCCAATAGAAGCAACCCAAGAAGAAAATTCCTTCAGTTGTGAAACTTCAACAGAAGATGCAGCACTCAAAAGTCGCATGTTTTTGGTCAACCTCAGAACTGTGCAATTCCTCCAAAGATATGAAGAGTTAAGAGCGGCATTCACAACATCTTGCCTACTACCCTTAGGAACAACTGGTAAGATTTGTCTGAAATCACCTCCAAAAACAACTGTTTTTCCGCCAAAGGGTTTGTCCGTACTACGTTCATTACATACACGCATAATATCTCTAAAAGTCCTATCCACAGCTTCTACGCAATGTTTATGAATCATCGGAGCTTCATCCCATATGATAAGCTTAGCTCTTACAATCAGTTCAGCAAGTGCACTCCCTGGTTTTATATTGCACATAGAATCTTCATTAACAATGATGGGAATCTTAAATCGAGAATGAGCTGTTCTACCTCCAGGCAAAAGTAAAGAAGCTATGCCACTCGATGCCACGTTTAAAACAATATCACCCTTAGAACGAATCCCGGCTGACAAAGACTTCCATATGAAAGTTTTACCAGTACCTCCATAACCATAGACAAAAAACATTCCTCCATCACTTGAATAGACAGATGACATAATAGTATCATGAACATAAAGTTGTTCATCAGTGAACTTGGTAAGAAATTCCAAATGTTCTCTTCCTAAAGATTCACGATCATAACATAACTCATCGCTAATCAACTTATTGTCAAATGATTCAAAATACTCCGATCTTGGATAAGGCATGCCCTGGAAATCGCGCAAACTTTTCCCAAAATTTAACAACAATTTCTCAATCTCCGCCAATGCAAAATTCTGAATTTCTTCGTCATCCAGCATCAAACCTACGATAATACATAATTCATTACTACAACTAAACAATAATATGTAAATAAAAAAAAGAAAATAATAAACTAATTGTATACCTGCATGATTTCTTAATTTTCGTTGGTTATACTGAACATCATCTGATAAATATTTCCAACAACTTCGCCAAACAAAATCCGGCCTTGAAATAGATTCTGATGTCAATAAACTCACAAATAACAATCTTATAGAATGCGCAGAAGACCAAAAGGATGCCTCTATAATGCCATCAACATATTCTTTATCATCATCCAACAATCCTAATGCATAGCTGGCATCTCGAAACGTATCATATTGAACCCCATTGACACATCTAATGTCTTCGTATGATGTAGCTCCTTTAACAATATTCAACAAACATCTCAAGTAATAGATATCACCAGAACCTGGAGCAACATAAAACAACCTCCCTATGGAAAACCGTTGTTTTCTAGGTTGCCAATGATGGGTTTTCCACACAAATTTGGTCGGAAATTCTCCATAAGTGAGATTTCGACCTTCAGAATAAATCTTATTTGCCTCCATCCAACCCAAAAACTTGCTTTGATGAATAGTATGACGATTTAGAACGTTGTCCAACGGATCTGATTCATTAAAAATAACATGTTGTTCATTCGGAAGGTGAAAACTCAGTCTTTCAACAGAAGGCTCCTTATATTGAATTTCAAATCCGAAAATTCTCCAAGCAGCTTCACATGACGATATATACCTACAATCATAGTACAAACTAACTTCATCCAAATTCTGCCTAGCACCATCCGCACCAGTTTGGAAAAAAGACGTTGTAACACGATCATGACCCTTGTTTATGTACTTAAACAAATACTTGATGGATTGCGATTGATTGCACCACTCAACATTGATGTGACCACCGTATTTCATAAGCAATGCACGGTTGTGTGGAACAATATATCTATTATCCAAGGGCACACCATCCTTCATAACAACACGACCATTATCTCTACGTCTGTAAACCGGAAAACCATCATCATCAAACTTTGTGGCATCAAGATATTGCTTTGGGAAATATTTCGAACATCTTCCATCACGCATGCACGGAGAAGATTTACGAACAACACCACATGGTCCATGCACCATGAATTCTTTGACATTTTCATAATAGCAAGGATCAATTGCTGGATCAGGAATTTTAGCAGAAATAATCTCATCAATGCGTCTAGGTTGAGGTAATTTGTCCTCATTGCTTAAGAAAAGCAAAATATGGGCATGAGGCAATCCACGTTTCTGAAACTCAATAGTATACACAACTGCAAAGATTAATTTAACAAACATATTTATTAGAAAAATCAATAAATGGATTAGTTAGAAGGAAAGACATAATTTTCTAAACAATGATAACAAACCCGCTTTCACAGCTCCAAAAATTTGGTTGGTCTTAAGATCTCTTATCAAATTATCCAACTTCACTTTAAAAATCCTACAGACAACATCGGGTCGATCATCCGGTTTCAACCCCTTGGCACCAAGAAATCTAACAATCTCTGGCCATTTCGGATTACAAGTAAAGGTAATAAACAAATTTGGATAACCAAACCATCTACAAATTGCCATGGCATCTTGGTAATTCTGAATCATATATCTTGCCCCACCAACAAAACTTGAAGGCAAAATGATTCGTTTACCATGCATTGAACCATCTGTCTCACCTCGAAGAACAGCCTCCGCAAGACCATTATACATTTCAGCCCGTAATTTTTTCTTTTGTGTGCGTACGAACCTTAGACGACCAGTCTCAATCATAGTATAAGCATCAACAACAAATTGCTGGAATAATCGCCGAGCGTACAAAATAACAGAACACTCATTCAGTCTATCATGCAACCGGTATGCAAAATATTCTTTCGGACTAATTTTCTTTCTTTTGTTTGAAAAAGTGCAACTATCTGAAAAACCAATATCTTCGCTATAACCATCCTCACCATAAGCAAAAAGAAGTGGATACTGAAGTGCAAGATAAGAAGGACTTCGTTCCGTAATACGTTGCAATCGGCCTGATTGTTTTTCAACAATAATATCTCTATCACCCAAGCTTCATCAAAATCACCAACCACAAGCAAAGCAACCTCGGAAACAGTAGGAAGGTTATAAGTTCTCCCATCCCTACCTCTCTTGCCAAGTAATCTTAAACTGACATTTGGATGATTTTCTTCATTAATCTTGTCTTTGACCATTCGGAAGGATTTGACCAAAACATTTTCTTCATCCAACATTTTTTGGAGATCAACAACTATTTCTGAATGCAGATTATTCAAATCATTCCTCCCCCTAAAAAATAATATTTAATTCAACACAAATTAGTTACATAACAAAAAATTATTTATATTGTCTTCATAAGAAAATAAACATACCTCACAGAGTTTATCCTACGATTAATCTCATTTTCTGTATCATAAATGTACAATTGGGCAAACTTTGGAATACAACCATCTTCAGGCAATAGACTACCCATTAAATGGTAATTTTCGCCATGCAAACGAAAAGTGGGTGAAGAATGACCTGTGTTGATACTATTATCAACTTTACCTCCCATAGAGGTAAATCCAAACATCGAATTATATGATCGGATATTTTTCAAATAATGAGTACTTTTCGAGTCATTAGAAAACATCAACCGATATAATACTCGAGGAGGAGGTATCATATTAGGAATCTGGATATTCCCATTCATACAACAACCCGAATATCTTGGATTTGTCACATTACTTGGTTTCCCAAGACGTTCCTCGAACCAAAAAAATGCACCACAATGTGAACAATTTAATATAGCATCCCCGATATCCCAATATTCTGTTCAATATAAAAATAGTATTTTAACAAAATATACATTTTTCAAAAATAATAATTCCCTAAACCTTATCATGTGTATACAACAATAAAAGCATGATATTTTAATAATTCTTTTTTTTTAGATGTAAAAATTAAATACCTCCATTTTGATTTACGATCGACGAACAAATGATACTATCATTCACAATACACGAATTAGGCTGATCAAGTACACCATCACTCATAGATATTGAACTTTGAACGGATACACCAACATTAACTACACAAAAATGTAATAAAATTAGTAAGTTAGAATACAATATAATATGTTTCAGAGATATAATTCAATATTCACCATAAAATAATGTGAATTAAATTCTCAAAATAATAAAAAGAGTTTTAAGTACTTATTTGTCAAGAAGTTATTCATTTATATATAAATATCTATATTATATTAAAACAGGATAGCCATATATGCTGCACTTTAAAAAATATATGATTTCGCATAAATTCTGTTCAAAAAAACCCAATTGAAATAAAAGATAAAAAAATAACAAAGAGTAAATTAAATAAGAGGCCGAAAAAATTTATTTCATTAAAACGTGAACTTTTTGTTGAACACAAAAATGAAACACATATTTGCTAAAAAAACGCATTAATACATAAGAGAAGTCATCATCAATATTTTACAATGTTTTAATTTTAAAAATATACATAACTCATATTCTAAACCCTATACTACAAATAATACTATAATTCACAATACATGAATTAGGTTGATGAAGAACAATATAACTCATACCTATTGATCTTGAACAAATATACCAACATTTGATAGACCAAAAAAATAGTAAGATCAAACAAAACAAAATATGATTCAAGACGTAACTAAATTTACTATACAACAATTTCATTACAATCAATATAACAATTACAAATTTAATTTTTTTCTCAAGTTATTATTATCTAATCTAAATACATTACATAAAAACAGGCCCAAAAATAGTTCTACATCCATAACTTATCAGTCTAAATAAATTAAGAGAATGGCCCATCTGTAAACTAATAAACAGCCCAAATAATAAATTGCAGGCCCAAACTTTGGCCTACATTTAATCCAGTATAAACTAATGCTAATATCTTGTTTTAAAAAATATATTACGTAATCTTAACTTAGGTTTTTAACTATATCATTTGATAAACTAATTACATTACTGAATTAAATGAAATGGGTTAATTCAGAGTTTGTGTTAGAATGCCTTCACCGACCAAACACGGGAAACCCTAGCGGCTCGCAGATCCGCCGCTTTACACCCCTCCACCGCTGTCTCCTCTCCCTCCTCCACCACTTTCTCCTCTCCCTCCTCCACCACTTTCTCCTATCCCTTCTCCACCACCACGAAAAACGCCTCCTTGATACCACCACAATCGCACTCCAAATATCATGGGTATCCCTAAGATTCC
Source organism: Salvia splendens (assembly GCF_004379255.2). Lineage (NCBI taxonomy): Eukaryota > Viridiplantae > Streptophyta > Magnoliopsida > Lamiales > Lamiaceae > Salvia > Salvia splendens. Next base: position 6,961,694 of record NC_056038.1, read on the forward strand.
GGTCAGCAGATCTGTTCCATCCTCCACAACCACGAAGAAGTTTCACGCCATTCTCCAAATCTACTGCTTCTCGAAAGCCCTAAACGGATTTGAGGGTACAAATCGAAGAGTTTCTCCACAAATCTATACACCAACTTCGATTTCAAACGAAATAAAGGTAAAATCCATTTCTTGCTTCATGAAGTTTAACAGATCATTAATTGATTTACATTTCCGATCTGTTCTTATAGAACACTCATTGTTTTTCTAATCGATGGCAGATATTTATTCATCTGTACAATACCAGATCTGAGGCAACAAAATGAACATTGTTGGCGTCGATTCATCATCGAATATAGGTTTCTAACCTAACAGAGGATGTTAACTGCGAAAGGTAACTAAAATCCTTTCCCCAGCCATTATCTATTTTGAATTTCTGTACATTATGGTCACATATTGGTGAAAACCTACACAGATCTGCCACCAAATTCGAATGCATTTATAATAGGCTTTAAAAAATTGTCTCAAAAACGTATAGCATCTTCAACATACATAAATCAATTATTTTTTCAAAGCATGTGTAAACATTAATCATAGTAGGCAGTTAAGACAATAAAATAAATAAGATGGGTGTAAAATTCCAGTCAAAATAGAGAACTTATTCTTTTGCACCAAATATGTACCTGAACTTGTCTGAGTTAACTTCTCAGATACCATACTCTTAAGTCTTACTGATTTTTTTAATTTCTTCATTGCTTCAGAGCTGTTAATTGAAACCTGCACAGATTATAGTATAATATGAATCTCAAAACAAATACAATTTAAGAAAACAGTGAGAGATAATGGAAACTGGAAAAGATGATATTTTATAGGTTTAGAACTCCACATAACCCAAGATGACCTTTCAGTTCATCCAAGCTATGCAGGACCCTATACCTTGCAAAATGGGCTTTACATTTGATAACTTAGGTATTCCTGTTGGGCTTGTAACAAAAAATCAAAAAATAACTTCAAAATCCGCATATATAATTTATATTTCCCCAAAATATTTAAAATTTATCCAGATACTGTGAACACTATGGCCTCAATTTGATATGTTACTTCATACTTGTTTCCAACAGGAAATGCAATGCATAACTGCCCCAAGTCAAAATCCCATTTTACGTGATTGATAAACACAAAAATGGCTACAACTTGCGAAGATTTCAGATAAGTGTATAAACTTTAATGATATTTATGTTCCTATGCCATATGCTTTTGTATTACATGTCTTTCACCCTGCCGAATGGGTTAAAATGATAATTTCACAGCTCTTGTCTTTACATATGTCTTTCACTTCTTCAATGCTTACATCTAATTGTGATGCACTACAAATATTGGGTTAATAAGCATATAACTACATAAACTTCAATGAGATTTATGTTGTTATGCCTAACACTTTTGTACAATCATATCTTGAAATCTCTTTAACTGTTCCACATGGAAGGTAACTGATCTTGTCTGTAAATATTGGACCAAATTCTTCAATGCTTACATCCAATTTAGATGCAGTACTAATATTGGCCTTACAAAGCTTGTAAAATATGTCACAGTGTTAATAATCTGTTCAAGAATCTATGCAAGTGCAACAGTGATAAGTTTATTAACAATCAGTACCAATCTATGCAAGCCTTACAAAGCTTGTCAAATATGTCACAGTGTAAAATATGTCATATTGTTAATAATCTGTTCAAGATTTTGATTCACAGTGTTAATAATCAGTACCAATTTTGTCCTTAAACAAAATATAACTAACTACAAAATTCAATCACATCAGATTTACGGTGGAAACATAGAATGCATGGATAGTTTAGATCAATTTGATGTATTGGATGTAAGCATTGCCAGATGTGATTCACTCAGTTTTTAAAAGTTGCCTTCTGAAATTCAATCTAAAAAATCTGCTTCTGATATTGCAGGTTTTTCTGTTTTGAATCAAAGGGGTTTCTTATCATTAGTTTCAAGAATGATAGACATGGCTGATAGAGAAGCAACTTAATTCCATAACTAAAAACAGGTTGGTGATTGAAGCTTAGACTTTCACTATTAATTTCATGTAGTTATCTCATATAGACATTTTTTTCACTGCTTTAGCTCTAATAGTGCATGGAATGAAAAAGTATCATTAGTTAATTTTGTTATTAGTGACTCAGTTACTCTTAAGATTGATTCATTAAAGATGTAAACTTCAATGGCACATGCTGAAACAAAAACTACACTTGGAATTAAGGGATTAAGGGATTAAATAAAGCAAACGAAAGATCTTTAAACTAAAGCAAGAAGACCAAAACATGCTCATATAACTGTTCTGCCAACAAAACTAAAACCAAAATAGATAATCTGAGCATTCCACTCTGCCATGACATCAAAATGTTTTTCATCAATGGCACAAAACACCTAAAATGACTGAAAATCTATTACTCCTTGCTGACTTTTTGATTCTTGTTCTTCTGACAGCCAACAATATCATCACAACAATTAAAATCATCCTCCAAACACCTCTTAACAGAGCCTTCAATGTTGCGTTCATGATTAATCTCATTTGTTACACTTGACAAATCCGGAGTAACAAAACTTTTCTGAGATACCTGAAATAAAAATAATAACAGAAATATAATCAGACATTAATCAACAACAATAACATGTATTATTAAAAAGCAAAACCTCAACACAAAATATAATTACCTCTGGAAGATCAGAACCAAAAATTAGATCAGATAACTTTAGTTCTTTCCTAACTTCCTGCGAACCAAGCGGTTGGGGGGTATACTTCTCAACAACATGAGGAATATTGCATACTTTGTTCACAGTATGTGGATAAGATTTGTAATACTCCAACTGATTTCTGAATTGGAGCTTGAACAACACACTCTGCCCCACCAGCTTCTTTGCTATTTCTTTAGCAATGTCCTCCACTGGCAAAATCTGTAATGTAAGTGTTTTTAGTAAAGACTATCATAGTATAAAAGCATAAACAATAAAAGCATAATATCAACATTGTAAATAACAAACCTGATTATCAGCCCCTACAAATTCATAAACCTTTTTTCCTATCAGTTGGATCCCCTCCCTATCCCACACTAAAAGTGAAGTGTTGCTTGTATCATCAACAATATTGACAACAAATCTATACCTACATAAGATAAAAATTTAACATATGTTACTTAACAAATATTATAAAGTTTCTGTTCTATGCTGCAAAACAAACCTAAAATATAAAATTAATGCTATCATACCTTCTATAAGCATGGGAATAGGTGCTCTTACATACTGAACAGTTAAACTTGTTATCCTCTGCCTCCACCTTCTTAAAACAGGTCTTACATGACATGTAATACCATGTATCATAATGTGCTTCACAGATACAATCTTTCCAAAAACCCAATACAAACCATCCTGTGAATAATTGGCAGAAATGAACTAATCTAATGTAACACAGTTTAATTAACAAAATAAGTCAATGTAAACTTATTCATTTCAATTGGACAAAGAAGTATTTAATACCTCTAGACATTCTAAATCCTCAAGAGACTTCACTGTAAGATTTTCAAACTCACTGCTAATGAATGGTCCAACTTGACCCAAAGAACCATAGGGAATAAATCTCTCATCACCTTCAATTCTATAAAAATATCATCCAAAAATCAGTTGACAATAAGAAAATAAATAACTACATAGCTGTAGAACATATTCATCTTACAAAATGTGAGAACTATATTACACCTAATAGCTTATACCTTTTCCTAAAAGCAGTAACTTCATCTAATTCTGGATTAATTAGAACCTTCAACGCTTGAAAGTGTGTCGATATTCTCATTTCACCTAATACATAAAAAATCAGATTAGGAATACAGTTTATGTCAGATAACCAATGAAGAAAAACAAACAACAAAGAGACAAATGTAAGAGAAATGAAACCTCTGAATAAATTAGTCTTGCAAATTTGAACAATAACAATGGGAATGGTTCCTTTACTCTTTTTGAAATCTTCCTTATAAGAATCAACATTTGATTCCCAAATTGTACAAAATATTTTATTATGTCTGTACACAAAAAAGAAGTGTTAACTTTCAGACAAATCCAAGTACAGAATTTTAATTTACAACTCTTCATACAACTTACTGTTCATCACTGATTTCAATCTCAATAAGTCTGTACTTAGATTGCTTGAGCTCTTTTCCTGGATTAGTGATAACTCCAATAACATCTGTAAAATAATAAATCAGAAATAAACCTATGTACTGAGTATTAAAACAAACATATTACAACATAGAATTTAAATCCTTACCAAAAAAAGCTGTGTCATCATACTGTCTCAATAGGGAAATTTCAGGGAATGGCTTGAAAGCAAACATCATTCTAGGAAATGTCAAATCTTTAACCTCAAACACCTCAGTGTAGCTATTCATCACCAGCCTAAACTGGTGGTTTGTAGCTTTGTTTTTTAGAGTGTTATTCTGCACCAAAAAATTTTTAATATAAAACACACAACCTTCCCTAAGTGGAGAGGCCAACTTTTTCATGATGTTATTAGTAAATGATGCTTGTATTCTTGTCCCCTGTAATAACACAAGACATTAGTAATTAGTTCCATTTAGTTTACAATAACAGCCTAATTCATTGGTAAACAAAAGATGATACCTCAATATCATGCAACACACACTCTAGGTTGTTATCATTCTTATCTTCGGGAACCCCTTCATACCTACGGACACATCTTACTTTGATGGTCGAGGTAGTGATTGCCTTGGAAAGATTAGTTAAGCATGTTACAAAAGGCGACATTTCTTCACAATCTGCTCAATTAGATGGAAACATGAAATACTGTCAGGAGATGGACTGTACTAACAGATTAAACACTTAGTCCACTTATCATTGACATAAACCAATAACAATATAATCTCTTATTTGCAGAAAAAATGCAGGGGATGAGGTTGGTAATCTGTGCAAGCAGAAAGATGCAACAACGGGAGAGCTATATGTTGAAACTAAAGGGACTTGAAGAGGAACTTTCACAAAAATGGTAAAACACTTTTCTATTCTACATACTTCCTACTGATTTTAAAAGAATGAAAGAAAGAAATAACTACCAAAATGTTAAGATACTTAGATTTCTAACATTCTTCCTACTGAATGTAAAAGAATGAAAGAAAGACAGCACTACCAAAAATCGAGTGCTTAGCTCTGTGAGAAGAAGTTGATGTAAGTTTTTAAAAGTGTGTAGCTAACTTATGTGTAAACTGAGTGATTAGCCATATTTATAGAGCAAGGATACCACCATGCACTGCACACATGTACACCAATCCATATTCCAAAAAAAACAGAATGATTAGGAAAACCATTCACATATCTCATTAAAAATATATACCAGATAATATTTTAGTATGTATTAAATAGGTATAAAAACTATAAAACAGTGTTATAAATGAATTAGCAATATTAGGTAATGCATTACACGAATTAATTATAAAAATCATAAATGACTGGCAGTTGTGTCTTGGAAAACGATCTATATAGTAAATGAAATTAATTGAATGGTCCATTTACCTTGCCCAATAAATGACTGTGCTGATTGGTATTTCCTCTACTTAAACTAATCCAATTTTGCAGGAGTTCAAAACCTTTTGATTACAACCCTAAAAAGCAGCCGCCTACCACTCTCTCCACAAGAAAAAGATAGAGACAAAGCCATTCAAAAAGAAAGCTACCTACACAGAGGCTGCTAAAGTTCTGAAAATGGATCCTTCCATAAGAACCTCTTCAAGTCTACAAAGGTGAGGAGATGGCCAAGCAATGCATATCAAAAGGTAACACATTTCATTAATAATATTAGTTGTATATCAATTCGAATAAGTATCATAATACCCTTTCTGTAACAAATTACCAATCATTAAGTACACTTCTAACATCAATAGAATACACCTAACTATCTTCCTATCAGTATAGAGTGTGCACTATACAATTGTATAAATTCAAATACAGTTAATTCCAACCTTAATATCTCCATTTTATGCACAGGTTATGAATTCTCATAAGGAAGAGAAGCAATTCATACCATAAATTAAGGTAATTACATTGTTGTCCAGAATACTTGTACTACTTATCAGGTAATTACATTACTTTTCAGAATATTTATAGCAAGATAATTACATTACTTTCCAGAATACTTATCCTACTGCTTTCAAACCATAAATTAAGGAACCTTCTTCAATTGTGTTATTTGCGGATAGAATATATTGCAAGATTACTACAAATTACATATAGCACTGTACTAACCTATTCTTCAACTTTTTCAGGGAAAAATTGCATTGGAAACAGGTTTAATACTCTAAAAAATTGCTTATCAAGAAAGATATATTTAGATATTAAGCTGTCTCCTCTCTCTCTCTCTGTCTCTCTCTCTGTCTCTCTTGTATTCTCTCTCTCTCAATATCTCTCTCCTCTCTCCATCTCTCGTGTCTTATATTTCATATTTCATATTCTAATTTGTGAGTTGATGCTCTTCCCAATAGTGCTAAATAATACTAAATATCAGATTTTATAATTACAAATACTAACTTGGTGAACTGTTTTTTGTACAATAACAAACTAAACGAATGAAATTATGTGTGTTATTTAATTATAGATGTATTCTTAATTTGTCACAGTAACACATTTGGAATTTTATTAGATATTTACAAAATGATACTCCTAAAAAGAATTTACAGCTTTGGAAACATTGCATATTTCTTGGTTGCAGTGTAGAATGGCCAATCAGCCGTCCATTTACAGGCTGTTGAAAACAATAACCTAGATAGCTTTGCAATTGTATTAAACATTAAACACTGTTTTAAGTAAATAAATTTGAATATAAAATATAATTGAAAACATGCTCTTCAATGGTTGGCCATATGGAGAAATGACAAAAAGGGTAATCACAATAGCAGCACAATTTCCCGCCAAAAAGGGTAATATTGACTTTTCAACAAACTGTTACTTTAGATTAGTATAGATATCTCAAATGTTAATAACTGAGTGACATTTCAAATAAGTTAACATACTTCACATTCAAATTCAAAGGAACTTTTCTAATGCAAAACAAACTAAACAAAATAAAGATTATATCTAACATATATCAATGAGTCGCAAAAAAATAAGTAAAAATATGTACTATGATGGAGTACGTACTAAACAAGCCCAACAGCAGTAAAGCACAAGACAGAGTATCAGTTCGGCATGACTAAAGAGTTCAGTTCGGCACAACCAAAGAGTTCGGCCCCAGCCTACAGCTCGGTGAAAGCCAACTCATCAAGCTCTGCTCTCAGATCGGCATCAAGCTCTACTCTCAGATCGGCAAAAGCTGCTCGGCAATAATTCAGCAGTTCGGTCTCAGTATTCGACCGAACTAGGAGATAGTGGACTCATGCAAGATTTCCACCTCCACTACACCGACGATCTATTTAGTGGTGTCAAGCAGTCATTAACTCATGCAGGATAGTGGACCCATGCAAGGTCGCCACGATCTCCACGACATCCACTACCTAATAAATGCTGCATGCCACGATCTTGGTTCACTGTATAAATAGAACCTAGGTCAGATAGATAACGGCTTCTGTTAAATTCTAAAAAGCTCTTTAGAGAGAATATCATAAAGCAGGCCAGTGTTGTAAGCTGTAAATTGGCAGATCAAGCAATACAAACCTGCCCCCATTTCTCCCCGTGGACGTAGATTTACATCAGTAAATCGAACCACGTAAAATCCCTGTGTTGATCTTCATTTATTTCCTGCATCTACAAACATCAAAAATTCGCCGATTCATCACTGGCGCCGTCTGTGGGAAACAGAGAACAAAATTTGTGATAAAGCGAATTTTTGACCCTTTTCCACCCCAAAAAATGCATACCAGATCACATAACACTCATAATACCGCTCGTGATAACCGTGAGGAAGCTAGTCCAGCTCGCAGGTCTGAAAAACGGCCTCGGGAGACATCTACCTCCGGTTCTCACGAAGAAGGAGCAAGCCACTCCAGGAGTCATCGCACCGAGTCTTCCCAGCAGCCCAATTTAAATGAAGCTGTCAAGCTGTTCTTGGCCGAGAAGCAGGAGGAGTTCTTAACCTTCCTGCAGAAGAGCCAACAGCCGGAGAAGACAACGGCGGATTCTCCCTCCTCATCCAGACATGAAAGTCACTACCGCAGTAGTGACGTGTCTTCCAGGAGAAAGAATCCTCAACCTCAACATGCTCCTGCTCCTCCTCGGTACCGGAACCACAGGAGAACTCCATCTCCTCCGTACCGAAGAGATGTCGGGTTCACCATGTACGGAGCATTAAAGACTCCGTTCTCGGACGATATCACCCGAACTCCTTTGCCGCGGAACTACCGGACACCGTCAATGACTTATGACGGGCTGGAGGATCCTCATGATTTCCTGGGACGCTATCAATATAATATGGCGAACCAGGGTCTCAATGAGGTCCACATGTGCAAGCTGTTCCCCGAGCTGCTCATCGGGAACGCCAGAAGGTGGTTCGACAGCCTTCCTCAAGGCAGCATCAGATCCTACCGAGATCTCATGGATGCTTTCCACAGGAGGTTCTTTCAGAAAGCGGAAGCCCGAATCACTTCGGCTCAGCTGCTTTCTATACGTCAAGGTCGCGACGAAAAGATCAGCGACTTCCTGACGAGATTCCATAAGGAATGCCTACAAGTAGATAATCTCAATGATCTACTTGTCATCTCGGCATTCCAAAATGGAATCCTGCCCGGAGCTCTCTACAGAAAGCTCGTGGAGTGCGGTCCGCAAACAGCTCAAGAAATGTGGGACATTGCGGACCAGTTTTCTCGTGCGGATGAGGCAGACCGTCGAAAACGGTCGTTAGACAGCTCATCCCAAGGAGACAAAAGGAAGCCCGATCAAAGCGGCCAGGTGCTTCCTCGCCGAACTCCTTTTGAAAGAATTCAAAGGGCACCGGTACAAGGCAGATTGGGGCCACGTCTCAATCCTGAGAAGCCGCCCGCTCAGTTCGTACCATTAAACAAGTCAAGAGCGGAAATTTTCGAACTACATTCCGATATGTTCGAAAAACCAAAGCGGATGACGAAATCGGCTGCACGGCGACTTCAGGATCAATATTGCTCCTTCCATCAAACCCACGGTCACGATACCGAGGAGTGCCGAGATTTGGCTGCAGGTATTGATGTTCTTGTGAAAACAGGAACGTTAAAAAAATACCAAAGCAAGCAGCCGAAAAAGAACAAAAAGCAGAGAAGTGCGAACTGCAATCCTCAGGATCCAAAAAGGCATGAGGATCCCGAAGACGACGACGAGCCGCAATATGATGGAGTAATCCTGACTATTGATGCTCTCCCTGCCGGGAAGACTAAGTCGTCCCTAAAAGCAGAACGCAGAGGTTCCAATCAAGAGGAGCCAACACATAAAAGGCTGAAGAAAGACGAAGTGATTACATTTTCAGATGCCGATCCCGTCCCAGCCATCTCTCCTCACCAAGACGCTATTGTCATTCAAGCCGGAGTGGCAAACAAACTGATCCACAGAGTATTTGTGGATACAGGAGCGTCAGTCAGCATTCTTTTTAAAGAATGTTTTGATAAAATGGAAGTGGATCCAGCTCGACTCAGTCCGGCTCCGCTTCCTCTGAAAAGTTTCGCCCAGGAGGACACCCGCCCTGAAGGTATTATCAGCCTTCCGATTACGGTGGGAAAAGCGTCTACAAGCTCCAATACGATGATCGAGTTCTTTGTGGTGAAAGCTCGGTCCCCGTACAACATCATCCTGGGGAGAGACTGGCTCAACACAGTTCGGGCCGTTTGCTCTACTTATCACCTCACCATCAAGATCCCTACTAAAGGAGGGATAGCGGTCATCCGAGGTGACCAAAAGAGAGCAAAGGAATGTCTACAAATTGCGCTTAGAAATGCCGAGCAGTCAGATCGGCACCACCAAGCATAGCAATCACAGCAGCCGGAGTCAGAGGTGATGACCGAAGCCATACCGGAGCCGAACTCGATGACAGTTCAGCTGTACGAAGACGATCCATCCAGAACGGTTAAGATCGGCTTCGCGGGAACACCTCTACTTCGGGAAAAAACCATCCAGCTCCTCAAGGAGTATAAAGACGTCTTTGCATGGTCTCCGTTGGACATGACCGGAGTGCCCCCCGAGGTAATCACTCATCGGTTAAATATTGATCCTTCGGTCCGGCCGATAAAACAGAAGCAAAGACTCTTTGCGGCAGAACGAAGTCAAGTCATCCATGATGAAGTCCGTCAATTATTGAAGGCGGATGTGTTATTCGAAGTGAAGTATCCTTCATGGGTGGCCAATCCTGTCATGATCAAGAAAAAGGAAGGAGGATGGCGGATGTGCATAGATTTCACCGATCTAAACAAGCACTGTCCTAAAGATTGCTATCCCCTTCCAAGTATAGATAAAAAAGTAGAAGCTTTGATCGGCTTCGAAATTTTCTGTTTTCTTGATTTATACAAAGGATATCACCAAGTATTGATGGATGAGAGTGACGCTCCGAAAACAGCTTTCATTACCGATTTCGGCATTTTCGCTTATAAAAAGATGCCATTCGGTTTAAAGAATGCCGGAGCAACTTATCAAAGGATGGTAGACAAGCTTTTTCGGCACCTAATCGGAAAACAGGTTGAAGTGTATGTCGACGACATAGTTGTCAAAAGCAAAAGCACTTCGGAGTACGAAGACAACCTCAAATCTACTCTCAACGTGCTCCGAAAAGCCAACCTCAAACTCAACCCCCAAAAATGTACTTTTTTGGTAGATTCGGGAAAGTTTCTGGGTTGTTTGGTTTCAAAGGACGGACTCAAGGCAAACCCCTCAAAAGTTCAAGTCATTCAGAACATGGCAATGCCGAAGTCCATACATGACGTGCAAAGGCTAACTGGATGTCTAGCCGCACTGAATCGATTCCTTTCCCAAGCAGCCGAAAAGCAACTGCCGTTCTTCAAGGTGTTGAAAAAGGCACCCAAGTTCGAGTGGGGAGCCGAGCAGAAAAAGGCCTTTGACGAGCTCAAAAGTTATCTAGCCGAGCTTCCTATTCTCTCTGCTCCAACCGAAGCCGAAGTAATATTCTTATACTTAGCGGCATCAGATCAAACCATCAGCGCGGTGCTTGTACGAGAAGAAGGCCTAAAGCAGCTTCCCATCTACTTTACAAGCCGAGCATTAAGAGGTCCAGAAACAAGGTATCAACCTCTGGAAAAAATTGCTCTGGCGTTAGTAAATGCAGCAAGGAGACTGCGGCCATACTTCTATGCTCACAAGGTATGCGTCTTAACCGATCTGCCTCTTCGGCAAGTTTTGACCAAGCCAGAAGCATCAGGCAGAATCGCCAAATGGGCCATAGAGCTGGGAGAACACTCAATCGAGTACCTACCTCGGAAAGCCATCAAGGGACAAGCCTTGGCAGATTTTCTTACAGAAGCCAAGTTCGATCAAGCAATCCCTGTCATTGCCGAACAGAAAAAGTCTGCCAGTACCGAGCTAGCACAGCCCTTGGAATCCGAAGTAGAGCCGCCACACTGCTGGAGCGGATTCGTAGATGGAGCTTCAAACAAGATGGGAAGTGGAGCTGGTATTTTACTCGTCGCTCCCGACGGACACGAGGTAACCTACTCACTTCGGTTCCTATTCCCCACTACTAATAATGAAGCCGAGTACGAAGCCCTCCTGGCCGGACTCCAGTTAGCGCAAAGTCTGCTCGTCAAATCTCTCAAAGTCCATTGTGATTCACAAGTCATAGTAAATCACATGTTGGGTACAAGTGAAGCTCGTGACGAGAGAATGAAGAAGTATTTGGACAAAGCGCAAAGCATCAGCCGAAGTTTCTCCTATTTTCGGATAATCCGCGTTCCCAGAGCGGAAAATAGCCGAGCAGATACCTTAAGTAAGTTGGCCTCAGATCCGAGCTCAAAGGCGGAAGAATTAATGCATCGAAGCATTGATGAAGCCGAGGTACATTCAGTATCTAGCTCGCCGAACTGGATGACGCCGATCTTGCAGTATCTGGATCAGGGACAATTGCCCGAGGATAAGAGAGAAGCTCGGAAAATCACGTGCCGAGCACTTCGGTATGAACTTCATGAAGGAGTCCTCTTTAGAAAGTCTTACCTCCAGCCGTTATTGCGGTGCATAGGACCAGAAGAGACGGACTACATCCTCAGAGAAGTTCATGAAGGATCGTGCGGCAGCCACATCGGAGCTAGAGCTTTAGCTAAAAAAGTTCTAAGATGGGGATATTATTGGCCAACCTTGGTACAAGAAGCAGTGCAGCTCGTCAAGACATGCCCGAAGTGCCAAATCCATGCAAATATCCCAAGGATGCCGCAGACCGATCTATCCACTATGCAAAGCCCTTGGCCTTTCATGCAATGGGGCATAGACATAGTGGGACCACTTCCTCAAGCTCCTCGGCAAATGAAATTCCTAATCGTTGCCGTGGACTACTTTACGAAGTGGGTGGAAGCTGAACCATTAGCTACGATAACGAGTTCGAAGGCATTGGATTTCGTCTGGAAGAACATAGTGTGCCGATTTGGCATACCCCACATCCTCATCTCGGATAACGGGACTCAGTTCACCGACAAGACGTTCAAGAATTGGTGCCAAGAGCTGAATATTCAACAGCGGTTCACTTCGGTCTCTCATCCACAAGCAAACGGACAAACGGAGGTAACAAATCGTATCCTGGTGAAAGGGTTAAAAGCTCGGTTAGAACAAGCCAAAGGACAATGGATAGAAAATCTCCCTCAAGTCCTATGGTCCTACCGAACTACACCCACAACCTCCAACGGTGAAACTCCGTACAGTCTTGTGTACGGCACTGAAGCCGTAATTCCGGTGGAGATCGGCATGCCCAGTCCTCGAACTCTAAATTTCTCAGCAGAAATGAATGACGACGGACTGAAAGCTGAACTAGATCTTGCCGAAGAAAGAAGAGAATTGGCATGCATAAAAGCAGCCAAGTACAAGGAGCAAGTAGCCCGGTATTACAACCAAAGGGTGAAGAAGCTGCAATTTCAAGTGGGAGATCTCGTCTTGAGAAACAACGAAGTAAGCCGAGCAGAAAAGCTGGGCAAGCTCGAACCCACATGGGAAGGTCCGTATCGGGTGTCAGAAGTCCTCGGCAAAGGGTCTTACAAATTGGCTCACATGTCAGGAGAACAGGTACCCCGAACATGGCACATTTCCAACCTCAAAAAGTTCCATTTGTAAGAGACAGTCCGGTCAGTCTGTCTTGTGTCTAGTTCGGTCCTAAGGTTATGTGCGTTTTTTGTCTCTGTGCTTTATTTGGCTTACTTGGTCTTTTTTTTTCTCTGTGCGTTTTTGTCTGTCTGTTTCGTCTGTCTCTGTGCGTGTCGTCTCTTACAAATGTTACTGAGGCATCTTGTTCTTCGAAGGCTGATCCCCTTCTTAGAACATATACAAGCTAAACGATTGTGAGTCAAAGCTTCTACAGAAGATACAAGACTACAATTCAGCTTAAACAAGCAGTTCGTCCGAAACGAGCTGCAACAAGCCAACGATTGTAAGTCAAAGCTTCTACAGAAGATACAAGACCACAATTCAGCTTAAACAAGCAGTTCGTCCGAAACGAGCTGCAACAAGCCAACGATTGTAAGTCAAAGCTTCTACAGAAGATACAAGACCACAATTCAGCTTAAACAAGCAGTTCGTCTGAAACGAGCTGCAACAAGCCCACGATTGTGCGTCAAAGCTTCTAAAGAGGATACAAGACCACAATTCAGCTTAAACAAGCACTTCGTCTGAAACGAACTGCAACAAAAGTCCAATTCTCGCGATAAAACTTGCCTGAATTAGGACTAGGGAAAGTCCGATCCACGCGATAAAACTCGCCGAATTAGGACAAGGGAAAGTCCGATCCCCAAATTAGGACAAGGGAAAGTCCGATCCCCAAATTAGGACAACGGAAAGTTCGATCCGAGCGATAAAACTCGCCAAATTAGGACACAAACCAAGTCCGGTCAAAGAAGAGTTCACTTCATGAGACCGTGGACAAACATCAACTTACCCCATACTTTTATCCAGAATGCCGAAGTGATTCACTTCTCTTTTCGGGGGGGGGTAGTGATGGAGTACGTACTAAACAAGCCCAACAGCAGTAAAGCACAAGACAGAGTATCAGTTCGGCATGACTAAAGAGTTCAGTTCGGCACAACCAAAGAGTTCGGCCCCAGCCTACAGCTCGGTGAAAGCCAACTCATCAAGCTCTGCTCTCAGATCGGCATCAAGCTCTACTCTCAGATCGGCAAAAGCTGCTCGGCAATAATTCAGCAGTTCGGTCTCAGTATTCGACCGAACTAGGAGATAGTGGACTCATGCAAGATTTCCACCTCCACTACACCGACGATCTATTTAGTGGTGTCAAGCAGTCATTAACTCATGCAGGATAGTGGACCCATGCAAGGTCGCCACGATCTCCACGACATCCACTACCTAATAAATGCTGCATGCCACGATCTTGGTTCACTGTATAAATAGAACCTAGGTCAGATAGATAACGGCTTCTGTTAAATTCTAAAAAGCTCTTTAGAGAGAATATCATAAAGCAGGCCAGTGTTGTAAGCTGTAAATTGGCAGATCAAGCAATACAAACCTGCCCCCATTTCTCCCCGTGGACGTAGATTTACATCAGTAAATCGAACCACGTAAAATCCCTGTGTTGATCTTCATTTATTTCCTGCATCTACAAACATCAAAAATTCGCCGATTCATCATACTACTACTACAAAAAAAAAGAGTCAAACACATATTGTATTTGCCCATAACTATCGATGCTCAAAATGACCAACTAGTAGCATAAAATAATATGTACCACACATCTTTCTACACGCAACTAGATTAATGCTGAAAATTGAAATTGAAATTGAAATTGATTTTGAAAATGCACACACACAAAATTGAAGGGTAAATTGTGATACGAATTATAATTTTTTTTTATTGTAGTTTATAAATATTTGTTAGATGATTTTAGAATTACATGAACTACATTATTATTAATATTAATTATTAATTAAGTATTGTATTCAAATTTAACTTATTTGCAATTATTTTGTAGAAAATAAAACTAAGAATAAATATTGAAAAACATAAATTAATATAAAAAACTAGAACAAACATAACTAAAATTCTATTAAAATTAGTATAGAAATAATTAAAATAATTATGACCCTTGTATTATATGGGATGATTATAAGCTTAGTTGAGTTTATGATGGACCTAGGCTAAGATGTGGAGTAGTATACAAGTTTGAAAAATGAACAAAATGGAGCTCGAGTCGTGCTATACTGAGTCGCCCCCAATTGACAACTCTAGCAGCACAAGAGTCTCACTCTGCGGATTGGTCCGTCTGCGTGATGCACAAAGCGGTCCAAGTCATGAGCCACACCAGCCAATGTGTACTACCAAGTCAAGGACGAATATAGAAAAAAAGGACTATAATTCCTCAATTTTATTTTAAAGTATTTATAGGTATTTTTACATAATAATTTGCATAAAATTTTGATAAATTTCAGAATTTTATTTTAAAAACATAAATTTTTTTGTGAGGGCTTTAGAGCATCCACAACCGTGCTCTTGCCAGCGGCACGGTTGTGGGCCCGGGCGGTACTATTCATGCCTGCTCTCTGGCAAGAGCACAATACCCACAACTGTGCTCTTCCGCAAGGACGAGCACAATTAATATAAAATTCAATTAAACAAAAACATTTCCATAATATTAAAATTCATTTAAAAACCACAATAAATATTACAAATTACAAATAAAATTAAAAATTACATAATTAAAATCCTAAAAATTAAAAATTACATAATTAAAATCCTAAAAATTAAAAATTACATAATTAAACTCCTAAAAATTAAAAATTACATAATTAAACTCATAAAAATTGAGATTTAGAGAGTTGTTTAGTATAGTGTCATTTTTTGTGTTTGAAATGAGAGTATTTATAGATGAAAGTATGAATTTTGGGGTAAAAATAATGAAAAAAAATAAATTAAAAGTGTGGAAAAAATGGATATATATTATAAGGAAGTGAGAAAATATTTTTTTATTAATTTTGAATTTTTCAGATTTTTTCGATTTTATTAAAAAAATAATAATAAAAAATGATAAATCAACGGGCCAATCAGAAGCTGCCACGTCGCCACCTCGTGCTCTTGCCGCTGGCACGGACGTGCTCTTAGCTAAGAGCACCACCCTGCCAGCGGCAGGGCGCATCAACGGACGAGCTCTGTCCTTGCCAGCGGCAAGGACGGCGGTGAGCATGCTGCTCACCGCTGCGGATGGTCTTAAGCCCCTTGTCATCTGCACTTTGGAATTTGGATCCGCATGCTAAGTTGCTAACCACGTGGTACTGCACAATTTCGAGTTTTATTTTTTCTGTTTTTCTCTATTTCACTAAATACGACTCCATTTACATTATTTAATAACTGTTGACATTTCTTTTGTAATTTTAATTAGATAATTTTGAATTTTAATTATGTATGAGTAGTTTTTTTGTACTTTTAGTGATTTTTTCATACACATTGTCATTTAAATATATACACTACACATATATATGCATGTATAATAAAAAAATTATAAAATAAAAAGTAAGTAATGATATCATGAATAGTATATGTGAGACCTAATTTGTAGATTGTGCATTGGCCAATGCGTGTGTTTGGCAGTGTGGTCATGACTAGAATAGTTGATAATAGTTTGGCATGCGAATATGGTTTACTTAGATACTCCATGTGACATGTTGTGAGATTTACTAATTTCATAGATATGTGACATGTGTTGCGATAGTTAATTTCTAAATTTACCCCTACCCTCCTCCCTCAATACTAGTATGATATATATGGAGAAAAATATTATTCATGTTACATACTTTAAATATCACGAGTATCACTTTTTCTTAATTTATCCATTTCATTTATTTTTAAAATGATTTTTAACATTATTAATTTTACAAATAACATATAAATAAAGCTCAATTTATTCATTTTCTAAAAGTTGTAGAAAAAATTGATAATTCAAACTTTAATTTTATAATAAAAGTTTTATAAGTTTTTAAGAGCAGAATAAAATTAAATGAATGTGAAAAAATATTGCTAGTGTTGACTATTTGAGTACTTAGTATAGATAGTAGTAACAAATAATGACAGCACTGTATATTTTACTAGCATAAAGTAGTAGTAGGAATATACTACTACTCAAACAGAAAGAGTTCAGCACAACGCAGCACCATTGAACTCTCAGCGAAGCCAAAATACCCAAAAACCTTATCACAACTGACTCTAATCCCCTCTCCCTCTTCATCCATAAACCCTGAATTTCTCTAAACCCTTTTATCTCCGAATTTCCCTATTCGAATTTTGTGTTTGTTTCACCGATGGAGTCGAAGGAGGCGGCATTTAATCCGACGCCCGAAGTTATATCAGGTTCAAACGCTTCCTCTCCTTCTCCACCGATTAATAATGATGATAAAAGTAGGGATAATACTAAGGCTGTGGTGTCCGAGGACGAGGACTATGTTAGTGGTAATGAGGAGTTCGAGGCGGCAATGGATAAGCCTGTATTGAATAAAATTGATGGTTCTGATGTTCCGAGTATGGCTGAGAATGGGGGCGGTGAAGTCGAGGAAGGGGATAAGGTTGTTGAAGGGGATGGAGATGGGGAGAGTAGGCTTGAGGGTATTGATGGTATAGGTGAGTTTGCCGATTCAGTTGGGGAATCAGGCGTGAATTTCGATGTGGCTGCAGGTGAGGTTGTGGATGGTGAACGGGGAAAGGCGGTGGTTGAGGCGGAGGGGGAGGCGGGAAAGGGGAGTGAGCCTGTGGTTAAAGAGGGGTTTGAGGCGGCTGTTGAGCAGGTAGAATTGGAATCCATGCCTGAAGGGGATTCTGTAGTTGAGACCTTTCAGGTTGATGTTGCTGGCCCTGGAGTTGCTGTTGTTGGTGAGCCGGAAGGAAATAAAGATGTGTTGAGTAAACCTGAGGAGGTGGTGGTTGCTGAAGTAGATGTGGTCGAATCAGAAAGATCGGATGTGGTTGATGATGGTGATGCGAGTCTCATAAAAAAGGAAGATTCTGTAGTTGATGAGAGCGCGGTTGATACACCTTCCTCAGGAGCATCTATTGATGTGATAAAAGAAAACGGAGCCAAGTCTAATGAACTTGAGCAAGAAGAAGTTGCTGAAGTGGCACTCACGGCAGAGGGGGATGCTGTTGTTGATACCATCAAAGTTGATGTGAATGTGGTAGACCCAGGAGTTGCTGTTGTTGGAGGAACAAAAGAGAACGGAGACGGGGAGGAGGTTACACTGGAATCAGTCAGTAGTGCTACTGAGAATGATGATGGTGTCGAGAAAGATGTTGTTACTAGGGAAATTGGAGTGGATCTTCTGAATTCAGAACAGGCAGCTGAGGATACAGCTGAACCTGAAAATCATGCAGTTGGGAATGAGAAAGACGAGACTTTAGATGCTGGAGCTGTTACCCATTTGGAGAATGGTTTACAGACGCCCGAGGCCAGTACTGATTCTTTTAGTAGCAGTAGTCATCTGGAGAATGACAATTCAGCGAAGGTTCACATTGATGGGGAGGTCAAGATTGCGCATGAGATGGTAGAGTCAGATACCGGAATTGTTCAAACAAATGATGCCCAAACTGGTGTTGATGGGATATCTGAGGAATTAGCACAAGTAGAATCTAATGAACCAAAAGCGGGAACTGATGATCTCAGAGAAATTAGAGAAGTAGAGGATGAAATGGATGTAGTGAACCCTGAAGAACATATGTCAGATGAGGACACTGATGGCATGGTCTTTGGGAGCTCGGAAGCTGCCAAAAAGTTTATGGAGGACTTGGAGCGAGAATCTGGTGGGGATTCTCATACAGGTCTCGACAGTTCGCTTGAGCAGTCTCAGAGGATTGACGGTCAAATTGTGACTGATTCAGAAGAAGAAGGCGAAACTGATGACGAGGGAGATGGTAAGGAATTGTTTGATTCTACTGCTCTGGCTGCTCTTTTGAAGGCTGCAACAGGTGCTGATTCTGGTGGTGGAAATATCACTTTCACCTCTCAAGATGGATCTAAGCTGTTCTCCATGGAGCGTCCTGCTGGGTTGGGATCTTCCCTTCAGTCCTTGAGGCCTGCTCCCCGACAAAACCGTTCCAGCCTTTTTGGCAGTCTGGCTCCTGCTGGTGGAGGAGAAGTGGAGGAGAATTTGAGTGAAGAGGAGAAGAAGAAACTGGAGAAATTGCAGGAGATCAGGGTGAAGTTTCTGAGGCTTGTTCATAGATTAGGCCTCACTCCAGAGGAGTCCGTGGCAGCTCAGGTTTTATACCGGCTGGCACTTCTTGGTGGGAGGCAAGGCACTCACACTTTTAGCTTGGATACTGCTAAGAGGACTGCACTGCAGCTTGAAACGGGGGAGAAGGATGATCTGGACTTCTCCATTAATATCTTAGTTCTTGGAAAGTCTGGAGTAGGGAAAAGTGCCACCATAAATTCATTATTTGGAGAAGAGAAGGCTCCAATTGATGCATTTGAAACTGGGACAGCTTATGTTAGAGAGATGTCTGGGTCTGTTGATGGAGTTGAAGTTCGCGTTGTTGATACACCTGGTCTAAAATCTTCCGTCATGGAGCAGGGTATCAACCGTAGCACCTTGTCCTCTATAAAGAAGTTCACGAAGAAAAGCTCCCCCGATGTTGTTCTTTATGTGGATCGATTGGATGCACAATCTAGAGATCTTAATGATTTACCAATGCTTAAGACTGTTACTAGTACACTTGGCTCTGCCATTTGGCGAAGTGCCATAGTCACTCTTACCCATGCTGCCTCTGCGCCCCCGGATGGGCCTTCTGGCACCCCACTGAGCTACGAGGTGTTTGTCTCTCAAAGGTCTCATGTTGTGCAGCAGTCGATTGGCCATGCTGTCGGAGACCTACGAATGATGAGCCCCAGTCTGATGAATCCCGTCTCTCTTGTCGAAAACCACCCCTCTTGCCGGAAGAACAGGGATGGACAGAACATTCTTCCTAATGGTCAGAGTTGGAGGCCTCAGTTGCTGCTACTATGCTACTCGATGAAGATTTTATCCGAAGCCAGTGCAATCTCGAAACCTCAAGACCCATTCGACCATAGGAAGCTCTTTGGCTTCCGGTCACGCCCACCACCTCTCCCGTACATGTTATCATCCATGCTGCAGTCTCGTCAGCACCCCAAGCTTCCATCTGATCAGGGCGGTGACAGTGTCGATTCTGATATTGATTTGGATGATTTTTCGGATTCTGATCAGGAAGAGGAGGACGAGTACGACCAGCTTCCTCCATTCCGGCCTCTGAGAAAAGCTCAGATAGCCAAGCTGAGCAGGGAGCAAAAGAAGGCATATTTTGAAGAGTTTGATTATCGGGTGAAGCTGCTTCAGAAAAAACAATGGAGGGAGGAGTTGAAGAGAATGAGAGAAACCAAGAAGAGAGGTAAAGATGCTGCAGTGGAATATGGTTTTGCAGAGGATGATGCTGAAGGTGGAGCAGCAGCTCCTGTGGCAGTTCCCTTACCTGACATGGCACTTCCCCCATCTTTTGACGGTGATAACCCTGCATTCCGATACCGGTTCTTGGAGCCCACTTCACAGTTCCTTGCAAGGCCAGTCTTGGACAGCCATGGTTGGGACCATGACTGTGGCTATGACGGAGTCAACCTTGAACACAGCCTAGCCATCGCGAATCGCTTGGCAGCAGCATACACTGTCCAAATAACAAAAGACAAGAAGGACTTCAGCATCAGTCTGGATTCCTCCGTTGCAGCCAAGCTAGGAGAGAACGCGTCGAGCATGGCAGGCTTCGATATTCAGAGCATAGGCAAGCAGCTAGCTTACATCGTCCGTGCAGAAACCAAAACCAAGTGTCTGAAGAAGCACAAGGCAACTGGAGGATTATCCTTGACATTCTTAGGCGAAAACATGGTTCCGGGTGTGAAGATAGAGGATCAAATTACGTTTGGGCAGCAGTACGCCCTTGTAGGCAGTGCTGGCGCTGTGCGGTCTCAGCATGACACTGCCTACGGGGCTAACTTTGAGCTGCAGAGGAGGGAGCTGGACTACCCGATTGGACAGGTTCAGTCGACGCTCAGCATGTCGATCATCAAATGGAGAGGGGACTTGGCGCTAGGGCTTAACAGCATGGCGCAGTTCTCCATAGGGCGTAACTCGAAGGTTGCTGTTCGTGCTGGAATCAACAACAAGCTTAGTGGTCAGATCACGGTGAGGACGAGCAGCTCCGACCATCTGTCACTGGCGCTTGCTGCTGTTATTCCAGCAGCACTTTCCATGTACAAGAAGCTCTATCCAGAGGGCGCCGGCGGCGACAAGTACTCGATCTATTAGTTTTTCTTCATTTGATTTTTTTGCTGCATTTTGTATTTCTTATTCAGTTGAATGTGCGAGACCAGTATAGCATCTTTCCGTTTTTGAATAATTATTTTGCTGCTGTTTCATTTGAGTATCTGAACTCTTTTGCGGGAGGGGGTTTGATGAAATGCAGAGTTGATGGAGACTAACTTCTTTGATACAAGATTGTTTTTCGTTTTTGAATATGTATAGGTCATGTTTTCATAATAGTACTAACGTTCACCGCTTTTTAGTTTTGATGAACTCTTTAATTGATCATCTAAATTAATGTGAGCAATTTTACTTATATCTTTTTTAATGATTTTTCTTAATCCTTGTGAAAAAGCAATTTAAGTTATGAGTATAGTATAATTGAGATGAATGGAGTACTGGTATTATCTATTATGTCCCCCTTTGCATTTTTTCCCACATTTTATGCTTCAGTCTTGCCAAATGACAAGGCCATGTAATTATGTTCCACATAATCATTTGGTTTTACTTAATTGAAAAGGTTAAAAATTTGAATAATAGGGAAAACAAGCGACAACTATAACCCACAAAAAAGTACTCCAGATGAATATTTAGCTGAAGGCTTGCTCAATCAAGTATCGCTTAAAACCTCATTTTAAAATCATGGTTTCGTTTTAGTTAAAGTGGAAAAAAATTAAAGTAAGAGAGAGAATAACGTAGAAAAAAGCGTTGATATTTCGCATGAGCACTTGCTAACCAATGGAGCATAATTGCACAAACCTTTCAGCTTAGTGTGATTTCAATAATAACCTCGTTTCTTTGTTCTTTTCGCTGAGCAATGTTGCATATCTGCATAAGGAGTTCTTTGATTAGTCTAGTATCCATTCAATGATTGCTCAAAAACACCAATGTGTAATCTACTACTTGATTAACACTGCTCAAATGTTATGCACTGTATAAAAAATGGTTATGTGACATTGCGATTTATTGAATTTGGTGAAATAGAGTATCTGAAGGATTATATAATCCAAGAATTGCAAGTTCATCATCTGAAAGTAAAGATCTCAGATCTCTCCTGTCCTCCCCCACAGGCTATGAGATCTTCATCCACATTCTTTTTAGCACTGGTTTTTCTTAAGATGCGAATGCA
This sequence comes from Salvia splendens, assembly GCF_004379255.2. NCBI lineage: Eukaryota > Viridiplantae > Streptophyta > Magnoliopsida > Lamiales > Lamiaceae > Salvia > Salvia splendens. The sequence goes on from NC_056038.1 coordinate 6,984,266, forward strand.
TAGTGAAAACGAAGAAGACTGTTTATTTCATTCAGAAGAAGAAGACTGTTTATTTCATCTACCAGCCAGGTGAGGTGTGTTATCACCTCTGGATTATATGTTTTCCGTGTTCATCATGTCTGTCAAATGGTATACTTGAATTACATATTTTACTGTTGCGATTTTACTAACATTCTTATTTTCAACATATATGATGCAAAAGGGCCAATCTGCAGTGAGGTGACAAACTTGAAAGGAAAAAGATTAATATAAAAAAGCACAAACATTATATTTTTACAGTGTGGATAAGTGAATTGAAACATCAAGTATAAAAACAGAGGTACAACATCAAAATCCTGATCGATCATTGATACACAAGCCTGACATTGGCGACCGCGAGCAGCAGCGCTGACGCCAAGCACGGCTTCACCAAATCCCCGGCGATGGGATTCATCTTCCGGAACGCCCTAGCGCAGCCAACCAGCGCCCCAAACAGGGCAGCACAGAGCACCAGCCCGAGCCGGATGGCACCAGCTCCAAACACAACAGGGTACCACACGAGGCTCAGCGCCAGCTGCACGAGGTACAACCCCAGCGCAGCAGGCTGGCGGTGGAAGCCGCCCTCGGCCCAGACGAGCCAGGCGGAGAGGCCGGAGAGGAAGGCGGTGGTGAGGCACGCGAGGTGGAGGGCCCAGAGTGGGGGCACGTAGAAGGGCTTGTGGAGGGTGCGGTAGCGGGAGGAGGAGCCAAAGAGGAAGATGTCGAGGAGGGTGAGGGAGAGGGGCAGGGCCACGGCCACGCTCAGCGACTTTAGCCCGCGGGCAGCGGCGGCGCTGTTCTTGGGTTTTTTGCGGTTCATGTCGTCGTCGTCGTTGGTGGTTGTGGTGGGGGTTTGTTGGTGGATGGGGCGGTGTGTGAGGTCGGAGGAAGCCATGGTGGGATTATTGGTGAGGTGAAGGGTGGAGAGGGGGTGGCGGAAAATATGTAGGGTGCAGCGTGTTTATCTGGTAGATTTGCATGGGGAGGGCGGCCACGCGGCGGGACCTGAACGACTCTGCCTACACGTGGATGTGTCATTTTCGTCATTGCTTTTGCTTTTGCTTGTGGGAATTTGACTATCATAATTATAATTATAATATTATTAATATCATAAAACTTTTTGGTCATTGGTTCATGTGTATGGATAATATTATCAATATTTCTCTTACTCATATCGGATTTGCTTCAACTTCAAGTATTATAGTATCTAACAAGAAGTAGGAGCCTTGATGTGACAAAACGACTTAAGAATGAACCCAAATCCATTCGGTAGAAATAATCTAATCTAATCTAATCTAATCTAATCTAATCTAATCTAATCTAATCTAATCTAATCTAATCTAATCTAATCTAATCTAATAATTAAACAAATAAGTTAATAATTTTATGAATTAGCAAAGCTTTTGACCCGAAACGCAGCGTTTCAAGCAAATCGATGTGCTTCAGTGTAAAACCGCGCAAGCCAGCCGTAGCCGCTGCCTAACGCCTCCGATGCCGCGACAAGCCTCCGCCGCTCGATCCACCTCCGCCTCCGCTGGATTGAAGGCGGAGGAGACTAAATACACGTCTTTTATTCAAATCGCAATAAAAAACCCCAAGTTATCCTCCGCCATCGTCGTGCTCCTCGCGGACGCCGTCCTGGTTTCTCTCATCATCGCATATGTTCCATGTAACGAAAATCTCATTCGGATTTTTGCAATTGCGTTAGCTATGTATCTATATTGCTTAATCGCTCTTGCGCTCGTGTATTGCAGATACCAAAATTGATTGGGATGCTTACATGTCACAGGTGAAAATTCGATGTTTTTTTATCCACGCTATTGGTAATTACTTCATTTTCGCATGTGAAAGAAAGATGATCGGAATTGAACTGGCATAGATGAGAAAACAAGTTTCTTTATAAAAAAGTTTAATTCTCTCTAAATCCTGTGTACGACAAATTTAATTTCTTGTGATACGATTTCTGAGTTTTCAATTCTAAAAAGTTTATGATGCAAATTGATTTGGATAGGTTAGTGGTTTTCTGGGAGGTGAAAGAGATTACAGCAAGCTGAAAGGCGATACAGGGCCTCTGGTATATCCAGCTGGATTTCTGTATATCTACTCTGCTATTCAGTATGTTACTGGTGGCGAGGTCTATCCTGCTCAGGTAAATTTACTTTTGTTGTCCGTGAAAATTGGATGAGTAGGAGTTTCCCCTTTCTAAGCAAAAAGGCTTCGAAGTAACTCAATTCTCTGTCCATGGTTAATGTTTCTTCTTGACTGTATTGTGATTCCTGGTAGAATTTGCATTTCTGATGAATGGAAAGCAATTTGATGTTTGATACTTATTTCCACTCAGTTTGATAATGATTATCGAAGCTTATGAAAAATTCAATAATACATCTGGTTCATTTCTGAGTTTGTGATTACGTGAAATATTATTGCAGATATGAGAAATAATGTCCTATGTTTGTAGGTGTTAATGTGGTTGCTGGACAGTTTTTCTGTGCTTTTAGGCTCTAGGCTTTCTTTCCCTATTCTTTTTACTCACAATGATAGGGTAACAAAAGAGGGCTGGCGTCTTCACTAAGTTGGCCTTTTATTTTATGACCATCCTGGTCAAACTATTTCAGAGAATTAGTCCCTGTTAGTGTTACTACTATATCCAGTCAACAAATTAGATTATTGTTCTTGAAGAATATATGTACATGATTGTGTGACGGACTACATAAACAACAAATTGGTGGTATTTCCTTGTGTATCTCGTGCCTTTACTCTGAGCTTCTTTAATTGTTGATGTGTATGCTGAGTTGTCATAACCTTATGCTCTATTGATTACAGATTTTATTTGGCATTCTCTACATTGTGAATCTCGGGATGGTTCTATTAATTTACTTGAAGACAGATGTGGTATGGAACTTGATCTTAGTGTACAGTAAGTCACCATAGCAAATGTTTTAATTTCAGATTATGTCTTGCAGCTTCCTTGGTGGGCTCTATGCTTGCTTTCTTTGTCCAAGCGATTGCATTCAATCTTTGTGCTTCGCTTGTTCAATGACTGTTTTGCTACAACATTGTTCCATGCAGCACTTGTTTCATTTCTTTATCAGAAGTGGCATCTAGGTCTAATCATTTTCAGGTAGCATCTCTGATTTAATGGATTTTTAATTTTGTCTAGTTATTAATGTGTTTGCCAGTAAAGTTATCATTCTTTATTGGTGAATATATTTATTGCCTAAAGGTGCGTTAGACGTTCTTCCTGTTAGCACAGTGGGGCTGTCTCAGTGAAGATGAATGTTCTTCTTTTTGCACCTCCGTTGTTACTCCTCTTGCTGAAGGTGAGTTGATTGATGGTTCACATTTTACAAAATTTTCCAAAATGACATTTCTATCTCAAAAAACTTCTAACTCTGGGTCAAACCATGGAAACAGGGTATGGATGTTTTTGGGGTTGTATCTGCTGGTGCAGGTGCGGCCATAGTACAGGTGATTAACTCTTAAATCCTTCTTGATAATAAGTCAGTGTTACTGATGAGTCTCTGTTATGTACTTCATTTACTTTATATGCTGTAAAGAAACTTGTTGAGTCAGTTATCAATGAATGTAAGCAATCTTAAACTCTGGCATTTTCTAATAAAATCTTAACCTTTTATACTGTCTCTGGTGAATGGCATGCAGATTCTCTTGGGTTTACCTTTTTTAATATCACACCCAGTCGCATATTTCTCAAGAGCTTTTAATCTTGGTCGCGTGTTCATCCATTTTTGGTACTTCCTTTGACCCTGATAATTTTACTATGCTTGACACTTGTTACCTATTCAGTATCAGCATATTTTATGCTTGTTTTGTTGGCTATTGGCTTCTATAGTTCTTTGTCAAACTTATTTAAGTTTTTTCTTCCGATTTTAAATTATTCTCTAATCTCTATGTTGTGGAACACATGGAAACTAAACTATTATATGTGAGATAGTGTATAACAATCAGATTAACGATATGTGCATTTCATGTGACAAAAGTTTCCTTGTGCCATTATGGTTAATAATGGACAGTGTTCAACTGTATTCTCCAGGTCTGTTAATTTTAAATTTGTCCCAGAACCAGTTTTCATTTCAAAAGGATTTGCGCTGTCTCTACTGGCTGTTCATCTTCTCCTGCTTGGAGTCTTTGCTCATTATAAATGGTGCAGGTAAGGATTATCACCATACACTGCTGCTGAAGGCTTTTAAGATGAAAATTTCTGTTAATTAATCATTAAATTTTTATTTGATTCTCCTTTATTTTTAGTTCTTATCAGTTGGAAATCTCCAATCTCCATCACTTGCAAAGATAGAGCCCATAATCCAATGCTGAATACAGATTATTCTTTCTAATGATAACATGTCTTTGTTTTTCTTTGGGCTTGGTGCAGGCACGAAGGAGGTTTGTTCTCTTTCTTGCATTCTAAACTGGCTCAAATGAAGCTCAAATTTTGTATTTCGAGTTCTTTCCCACTGAGAGGACTCGAGGAGCATAATATCAATACAAGGGTGCTTAAAACAGAGCGTAAGTAAAAGCTACTAAATTTTAAGTTTCCCTTTTTACAGTTAATTTTAATCAATATTTCATGGCATCATCTACTTTTAACTCAATTCAGATATTGCAACGACCATGTTTGTTGGGAACTTCGTTGGAGTCGTGTGTGCTCGGTCCCTCCATTATCAGTTCTACTCTTGGTATGTGCTCTTGGACATTCTGTTATGGATGTAAAATAATAATACCTTTAAACAATATGCGTATTTTCTCTGTTTATAGACTTTTGTTAATAATCTTCTGGACCTTTTCTCACTTGCAAGAAATGAATCACCTATTGGCGAACTACTGCAGAAAATATCGATAGAGATAACACATAGTTTGCAAAAAAGGTCTCTAATGTCATATATGCTTGCAGGTATTTCTACTCTCTGCCCTATCTATTGTGGCGAACACCATTTCCTACCTGGTTCCGGTAGGTTCCTGATCTTGAACTTTATTTCTTTCTTCCCACCAGCTTCTCTGTCCCCTTCGATAACTCTAACGCTATTCCGTGCAGTTTAATTTTGTTCGTTGCGGTGGAGTTGTGTTGGAACATCTTCCCTTCCAATGTCTACTCATCAACTCTGCTGCTCGGCGCCCACTTAGTTACCTTAGGAGGTCTGTGGATGGCACCGCCGGAGTATCCGTATGCGGACAATACGAACCGAAAACCAGCTAACTCAAAGAAAACCAGATGAAAGACTAATGTTTGGTTTCAAATATAATCATATTCGCTGCGTGTTTATCTTGGCCGGCCGGCTGGATACAGCTACTTCAATCATTTTATTCTCATGATTTCCTAAACGCAACCCCTCAATTTTTTTTATTTTGACGAAACTTCCTTTATTAAGAGCTCTTCTATTAATCGTCATAAAATATTTATTGATGCTGTAGTAGAATACGAAGATAAAAAGAATTAACCGTTGTTTATGAAAAATCAAGTATGGTCCTATGTGGGAAGCAATGCATTCTGTTTCTTCTAATGCATTTTAAATTACAGATGTTCTTTTTGTTGAGAATATGCCTAGCTCGAGATCATCTGTTTATGAGCATGGAATGATGATTGAAGATGAGAAAGAGATAATTGATTGCGAGAGCAAAGGCATCAAGATGCTCAACATGGATAAGGTGCCAACTCAGGGTGAGGACCAAGTACATGCTCACAGGAGAAAAGAGAGATGTCGAGAAAAGAGAGATGTCCTTTGATGAATATTATTGTAGTGATTTTGTAGCCTGCCTGACAGAGTTTTGTTGGTATATTCCTTTAGGTTAAATTAAGATGCTAGATCATTCCTAGCATAGTATAAATAGAGATGCTATTTAAAGAGTTCATTTAGTTTTTTCAACACATCTATTTTCGGAAATACGGCTATAATGCTTTCTTCTACCGACATGATATTAACTGTTTTTCTTCACTTTTTGCATCTATTTGACTTGATCTTCCTCTAAATCTTGTTTTTTTATTAGTTTAATTGTTTTTTCTTCTCTGACCAAACCAGCGGCATAATTAATCCCAGTAGGTCAGACTGAAGAACAAGGTTCAATGAATGTGAGATTTTATCTATTTCACAATATAATCATTGAAATGGGATCATAAAAACTTGTGTTACTTGATATCTAAGTTACACTAATGGATTTATTGCAATAATAATATAGCTAAATCAACCCAAAGAGAAAAGATAGTACTACTTCTTACTCAAATTTGATCTTGTTTATAAAGAAATTGATTATCAAGAGAAAAAAGAAAAATTATCAAGCTTAACCCTAAAATTATAAACACGGAATTTTGATTTGGAAACACCAATTCATTCATGTTTCATCTTTTATTACAATAATATTGGTTGCAGAAGACTTTGGTGGGATGGAACATTCATTGTGTTTAAGATCGCTTTTGGTACTTCCCAACAAACATTAAATAATAGTTTCTGTAATCTGCACAGCTTCCATCTTTAGATCTACATACATGTCCAAATTCAAGAAATGTACTTTTAAAATTAATTTCCGAACGTCGAGTTTTTCTCTTCGTTTAATCTCTTGGTTTTCGCGATGCAAATTATCAAATGAAATCTTGTTCTATGCTCGAATTTCTATATATCATCACGAAATTTACAATTCGAAAAATCAACACAACCTGGCCAAAATAAAATAAATAAAACATATAACAAACAGTAGTTCACAATAATTCAATCAAAGTAAGCACACCATAAACGAACGCAGAAGAAAACCGCAAAAAATTAATCAGAGATAATCATAGAGTATACAGAGAGATCTTTCAAATGCGAAAAATCGATTATTACATCACTCTTTACCTTTGTTTATGAACATACATGTAAAAAACAAGCGCAAGGCGAGGAGACACAGACACAACAAAAATCGAAACAATAAAACTAACTCCGGCACTGTGTGGCGGCGGAGCACGATCGAGTGTAGGGGTTGGCCTCGGCGCCAGGCCGGCAGTTGTAGTAGGAAGCACCGCGGCGAGAGCACGGCACGTTGTTCGCCTGCAGCGCACCGTAGCTGATGTACTTGGTGGTGGCTAATATGCGCCGGTTGGACTCCGAATCCATCTCGAACTCGCCGCCGCCTTCCGCCATGCACTCCGCTATCGATCCCTGGCAGGTCGACGGAGTTCTCGCCGGAATCCAGCTGAATTCGGTGCCGGCATCGGCGGTGCTGAGGAGGAGCGCGGCGGCGATGAGGAGGCGGAAGAGGTGATTTTTCGCCATTTCGATGCTTTCTTTAATTTAGAAATACAAACTAAGCGGGCTGCCAGCCCATTTTATGTACCTGCCAGCTTACCAATTTGGTTTTAATATTCTCCATATTTACTAAATTGCCACTCCACTAGCTTATTATTTTCTCATTAAAAAATGCGATAATATTCTCCATATTCGTACTCCTATTATTAGACATTCATAAAGACAAAAGTCTTAACATTTTTTAGATAATATTATTCGAATTTTCCTTTTGGTGGAAAACAACTAAATAAAGTCCGTTTATGATTTACTATTAGCTATATATTTCAACAATATTTTATTTTACGCGAAGTGGACTAGGTTTTTTGTAGTTGGAAACACGTTTTTGATAAATTAATTAAATGAAATAAACACAGCTGTTCGTGTTACAGTTTACCTAAGAAGGATTATTGTTCTTTTATTGACTAATTCTAATCGGCGTATCATTATTTATAAAAGTGCTAATCTTGTCATTGTGAGCGACTTTGCAGTGTAATTATTTATCACATTTTGCAACTCTACGTTTAGAATTTGCGTGTACAATTTAACATTGCATTATACATGCAATGTGTATTATAAAAGAAAAATCAAAGACAAACTTAAAAAGAAACTGGTGGAGCTACTTTTGTCCCTTTTTCTATATGTCTTAGCTATATAATATTCGAATTAAAGTAGAACTGCAAGCTGTTTCTGATCTTTAATTGCATAATAAAGACAAAGATGATCATATGAATATGAAAATGAAAAGGATTCCCAAATCTGGTTGTCAGTGATGATTGATATATATGTAGTATAGTATTTTTTTTTCTTTTTATTCTCTTTATTAAAAACAAAAATCTCTTTCAAGATATACATTACCAACATCAATGAATTTAACAAATAAATTAACCTGTTGTAGTGGTATTGGTGAGCTAACCGTTGATTAGAATCGGAAATGTTGGAAAAGGGATGAATAATTGAATATGCTTATGCACTTAGTCAAATCATCATATGCCCAACAATAATCCATAGTTGAATTGTCCTAATCTTGATTAGTTTAATAAAATAATTGCCAACTTACCAACAAATATTAAGTTGAAAATGGGTATTAATTATGATTGGCGGCAGACGGTGCGAATATAAAATCTCTAGACATAGAATAATACTACTAATATTGTGAGGTAACGATTTGTTTGAGTTGTGAGCGGTTTTCGACAAATTGGATCCCTCAAAACCACTTGAATCTTTCAATACCTAACCTAACCCCTTTGATTATGATTTCTCTTCTTTCAAAACTTCACCATCCCACGTGCGGTCCCCTTCCCTTAATGACACAGAATTATATAGCTACCTTTTGAGTGGTTAAAACGTTCAAGATGATGAAACAATTTCAACCATTTCTTCACTTTAGATTTTAAAAATGTAGCTCTATAAAATTATAGTATGCCAATTCAAATGATAGTAGTAGAGTAGTAATTGAGAAAGCTAAGTCGAATTATAATCAAAATATTGCAAGTACTACCAACCTTTCCCATTCAAGAGGTGATACTACACTACGTCTTCTCGGAATATAATCTCAGCTTTGATTTTTTAATTTGCAACAACTCATGAGTTCGCTTCTCGAAAAGGCACGAAATAGACAATATAGTAGTAGTAAGTAGTAGTATATTAATTATCACAAACGTGATAAAACCATAAGGATTAAGGAATAAAGTTTGGTTTAAGTATGGCTCCAAGAACTCAAGAACATTATGGTTCTAATAGGATCTTCAATGCCACGTCGTTTGTTTCGTCTCTCAATCTCCCTAGATATAGAATTCATCTGACGACCGCCATCGTCGGGTCTGAATTTCTCCCACCAACGACGTCGCCCCGATTCTTGAAAGTTTGAGCTTTTCCCACTCGAGTTTTGAGCCTTCATCCTAGCTCAACTTCTAAAACTCAACACTGGCAGCCTAAGGTATTGGAAGCAATGTTTTTAAGTCGGTGAATCGAACCGCGTCGCCAGAGGACCGATATATCGACTCAGCCGATATATCGGGCGACTTAGTCGATATATCGATAGTAAGTCGGGCGACTCACCAGACAAGTCGTCCAGGTCCCTCAAGACCGATATATATCGATATATCGGGCGACTTGCCCTTTTACACATGTAAAATATGCAATATATACTTCAAATTACAACAGGAAAAAACACAGCGTGGAGGGGCGGCGTCAGTTCTGGGAGGAGGAGGACGTGGGGAGGGGGTGTGGGGTTTTTTATAAAGAAACCCTAATGGGCTGAAGTGGGGGTTTTTATAAAGAAACCCTAATGGGCTGAATAGACACCTACCTGTCCACCTGGCCCAATCTAGAGTGAATCTGGGTGTGTATCGACCCTTGGCCTACCGATACAGGCGATATATCGCGATATATCGCGATATATCGGACGACTTACAAACAATGATTGGGAAGCTCTATTTGCATTCAAAGAGCAAATTTATAGGAGATTTTTTGGTAAGAGAATAATGTATATGTGGCTATTTATGTGACTGGAATAGTGCAGATTCTTATGCTAAATTGTGATGGGCTTATTGTGAGTTGATTATATAGTTATATTCCACTTGTCTCTTGGTGGGATAAGCAGTGCCAAAGATAAATTCCAAAGTTAATTAATCATCGGTATGCAATAGTGAATACAAGAAGGGTACTTACTTTATTGTCATCCGGATAGTATTTTTTTAATTGATGAACAAATATATGTAAATTAAAAGGTCACGTCATAGTAGACCCAAATAGTATTTAATTCAATTAATGACAACTTATACAAAACTTTTGTCATGTGTAATTAAAAATATCGACTAATTGACTATATAAAATTTCAATTTACCATCCCAAAAATATTAAAATTTCATTAATGTTATCACTTGGAATTAGATGCTTGTGAGTTGTGCGACAGCTCAATTTGATGGGAATAGATATGGCATCAAAATAAAATATCCAAAGATTAATGCTCTTTTTTGCTATCAAATGTAAAAGACAGCATATTCTCTCTTTCTTTCACGCTGGGATAAAAAATGAAAGAATAAATTGAAGACATTTGAACCCATCCGAATATTGAGACTAATTTCAGTAGTGGGTGTGCTCTAAGAGTGATAAAATGAAAAGTCGAATTAGATGCTACTCTACACTTGTATACTAATTTAATAGTAAGTCATTTGTGATTTCATTTTATGTTTCTTTTTCCTGGATTTGGAGAGAAATGGTTGAGATTTGTAACATAAGGCAGCAGGGTATTTGTTAAGCAAGTCTATTTTTTCTTATTTCTTGGTATATTTCAACACATGTGATGAAGCGGCGAATTTTTGATGTTTGTAAATGCAGGAAATAAATGAATATCAACACAGAGATTTTACGTGGTTCGATTTACTGAGGTAAATCTACGTCCACGGGGAGAAATGGGGGCAGGTTTGTATTGCTTGATCTGCGAATTACAGCTTACAACACTGGCCTGCTTTATGATATTCTCTCTAGAGAGCTCTTTAGAATTTAACAGAAGAAGAACTTTATCTATCTGACCTTGGTTCTATTTATACAGTGAACCAAGATCGTGGCATGCAGCATTTATTAGGTAGTGGATGTCGTGGAGATCGTGGCGACCTTGCATGGGTCCACTATCCTGCATGAGTTAATGACTGCTTGACACCACTAAATAGATCGTCGGTGTAGTGGAGGTGGAAATCTTGCATGAGTCCACTATCTCCTAGTTCGGTCGAATACTGAGACCGAACTGCTGAATTATTGCCGAGCAGCTTTTTCCGATCTGAGAGTAGAGCTTGATGCCGACCTGAGAGCAGAGCTTGATGAGTTGGCTTCCACCGAGCTGTAGGCTGGGGCCGAACTCTTTGGTTGTGCCGAACTGAACTCTTTAGTCACGCCGGACTGATACTCTTTAGTCATGCCGAACTGATACTCTGTCTTGGGCTTTACTGCTGTTGGGCTTGTTTAGTACGTACTCCATCACTACCCCCCCCGAAAAGCGAAGTGAATCACTTCGGCATTCTGGATAAAAGTATGGGGTAAGTTGATGTTTGTCCACGGTCTCATGAAGTGAACTCTTCTTTGACCGGACTTGGTTTGTGTCCTAATTTGGCGAGTTTTATCGCTCGGATCAGACTTTCCGTTGTCCTAATTTGGGGATCGGACTTTCCCTTGTCCTAATTTGGGGATCGGACTTTCCCTTGTCCTAATTCGGCGAGTTTTATCGCGTGGATCGGACTTTCCCTAGTCCTAATTCAGGCAAGTTTTATCGCGAGAATTGGACTTTTGTTGCAGTTCGTTTCAGACGAAGTGCTTGTTTAAGCTGAATTGTGGTCTTGTATCCTCTTTAGAAGCTTTGACGCACAATCGTGGGCTTGTTGCAGCTCGTTTCAGACGAACTGCTTGTTTAAGCTGAATTGTGGTCTTGTATCCTCTTTAGAAGCTTTGACGCACAATCGTGGGCTTGTTGCAGCTCGTTTCAGACGAACTGCTTGTTTAAGCTGAATTGTGGTCTTGTATCCTCTTTAGAAGCTTTGACGCACAATCGTGGGCTTGTTGCAGCTCGTTTCAGACGAACTGCTTGTTTAAGCTGAATTGTGGTCTTGTATCCTCTTTAGAAGCTTTGACGCACAATCGTGGGCTTGTTGCAGCTCGTTTCAGACGAACTGCTTGTTTAAGCTGAATTGTGGTCTTGTATCTTCTGTAGAAGCTTTGACTCACAATTGTTTAGCTTGTATATGTTCTAAGAAGGGGATCAGCCTTCGAAGAACAAGATACCTCAGTAACATTTGTAAGAGACGACACGCACAGAGACAGACAAAACACACAAACAAAACGCACAGAGACAAATAAAGACCAAGTAAACCAAATAAAGCACATTGAGCAAACAGGACTCAAGATTGACTGACCGGACTGTCTCTTACAAATGGAACTTTTTGAGGTTGGAAATGTGCCATGTTCGGGGTACCTGTTCTCCTGACATGTGAGCCAATTTGTAAGACCCTTTGCCGAGGACTTCTGATACCCGATACGGACCTTCCCATGTGGGTTCGAGCTTGCCCAGCTTTTCTGCTCGGCTTACTTCGTTGTTTCTCAGGACGAGATCTCCCACTTGAAATTGCAGCTTCTTCACCCTTTGGTTGTAATACCGGGCTACTTGCTCCTTGTACTTGGCTGCTTTTATGCATGCCAATTCTCTTCTTTCTTCGGCAAGATCTAGCTCGGCTCTCAGTCCGTCGTCGTTCATTTCTGAGGAGAAATTTAGAGTTCGGGGACTGGGTACGCCGATCTCCACCGGAATTACGGCTTCAGTGCCGTACACCAGACTGTACGGAGTTTCACCATTGGAGGTTGTGGGTGTAGTTCGGTAGGACCATAGGACTTGAGGGAGATTTTCTACCCATTGTCCTTTGGCTTGTTCTAACCGAGCTTTTAACCCTTTCACCAGGATACGATTTGTTATCTCCGTTTGTCCGTTTGCTTGTGGATGAGAGACCGAAGTGAACCGCTGTTGAATATTCAGCTCTTGGCACCAATTCCTGAACGTCTTGTCGGTGAACTGAGTCCCGTTATCCGAGATGAGGATGTGGGGTATGCCGAATCGGCACACTATGTTCTTCCAGACGAAATCCAATGCCTTCGAGCTCGTTATCGTAGCTAATGGTTCAGCTTCCACCCACTTCGTAAAGTAGTCCACGGCAACGATTAGGAATTTCATTTGCCGAGGAGCTTGAGGAAGTGGTCCCACTATGTCTATGCCCCATTGCATGAAAGGCCAAGGGCTTTGCATAGTGGATAGATCGGTCTGCGGCATCCTTGGGATATTTGCATGGATTTGGCACTTCGGGCATGTCTTGACGAGCTGCACTGCTTCTTGTACCAAGGTTGGCCAATAATATCCCCATCTTAGAACTTTTTTAGCTAAAGCTCTAGCTCCGATGTGGCTACCGCACGATCCTTCATGAACTTCTCTGAGGATGTAGTCCGTCTCTTCTGGTCCTACGCACCGCAATAACGGCTGGAGGTAAGACTTTCTAAAGAGGACTCCTTCATGAAGTTCGTACCGAAGTGCTCGGCACGTGATCTTCCGAGCTTCTCTCTTGTCCTCGGGCAATTGCCCTTGATCCAGATACTGCAAGATCGGCGTCATCCAGTTCGGCGAGCTGGATACTGAATGTACCTCGGCTTCATCAATGCTTCGATGCATTAATTCTTCCGCCTTTGAGCTTGGATCTGAGGCCAACTTGCTTAAGGTATCTGCTCGGCTATTTTCCGCTCTGGGAACGCGGATTATCCGAAAATAGGAGAAACTTCGGCTGATGCTTTGCGCTTTGTCCAAATACTTCTTCATTCTCTCGTCACGGGCTTCACTTGTACCCAACATGTGATTTACTATGACTTGTGAATCACAATGGACTTTGAGAGATTTGACGAGCAGACTTTGCGCTAACTGGAGTCCGGCAAGGAGGGCTTCGTACTCGGCTTCATTATTAGTAGTGGGGAATAGGAAACGAAGTGAATAGGTTACCTCGTGTCCATCGGGAGCGATAAGCAGAATACCAGCTCCACTTCCCGTTTTATTCGAAGCTCCATCTACGAATCCGCTCCAGCAGTCCGGAGGCTCTACTTCGGATTCCAAAGGCTGTGCTAGTTCGGCATTGGCAGAATTCTTCTGTTCGGCAACAACAGGGATTGCTTGATCGAACTTGGCTTCTGCAAGAAAGTCTGCCAAGGCTTGTCCCTTGATGGCTTTCCGAGGTAGGTACTCGATTGAGTGTTCTCCCAGCTCTATGGCCCATTTGGCGATTCTGCCTGATGCTTCTGGCTTGGTCAAAACTTGCCGAAGAGGCAGATCGGTTAAGACGCATACCTTGTGAGCATAGAAGTATGGCCGCAGTCTCCTTGCTGCATTTACTAACGCCAGAGCAATTTTTTCCAGAGGTTGATACCTTGTTTCTGGACCTCTTAATGCTCGGCTTGTAAAGTAGATGGGAAACTGCTTTAGGCCTTCTTCTCGTATAAGCACCGCGCTGATGGTTTGATCCGATGCCGCTAAGTATAAGAATATTACTTCGGCTTCGGTTGGAGCAGAGAGAATAGGAAGCTCGGCTAGATAACTTTTGAGCTCGTCAAAGGCCTTTTTCTGCTCGGTTCCCCACTCGAACTTTGGTGCTTTTTTCAACACCTTGAAGAACGGCAGTTGCTTTTCGGCTGCTTGGGAAAAGAATCGATTCAGTGCGGCTAGACATCCGGTTAGCCTTTGCACGTCATGTATGGACTTCGGCATTGCCATGTTCTGAACGACTTGAACTTTGGAGGGGTTTGCCTTGAGTCCGTCCTTCGAAACCCAACAACCCAGAAACTTTCCCGAATCTACCAAAAAGGTACATTTTTGGGGGTTGAGTTTGAGGTTGGCTTTTCGGAGCACGTCGAGAGTGGATTTGAGGTTGTCTTCGTACTCCGAAGTGCTTTTGCTTTTGACAACTATGTCGTCGACATACACTTCAACCTGTTTCCCGATTAGGTGCCGAAAAAGCTTGTCTACCATCCTTTGATAAGTGGCTCCGGCATTCTTTAAACCGAATGGCATCTTTTTATAAGCGAAAATGCCGAAATCGGTAATGAAAGCTGTTTTCGGAGCGTCACTCTCATCCATCAACACTTGGTGATATCCTTTGTATAAATCAAGAAAACAGAAAATTTCGAAGCCGATCAAAGCTTCTACTTTTTTATCTATATTCGGAAGGGGATAGCAATCTTTTGGACAGTGCTTGTTTAGATCGGTAAAATCTATGCACATCCGCCATCCTCCTCCTTTTTTCTTGATCATCACAGGATTGGCCACCCAAGAAGGATATTTCACCTCGAATAGTACATCCGCTTTTAGTAATTGGCGGACTTCGTCATGGATGACTTGGCTTCTTTCTGCCGCAAAGAGTCTTTGCTTCTGTTTTACTGGCCGGATTGAAGGATCAATATTTAACCGATGAGTGATTACCTCGGGGGGCACTCCGGTCATGTCCAACGGAGACCATGCAAAGACATCTTTGTACTCCTTGAGGAGCTGAATGGTCTTTTCCCGGAGTAGAGGCGTTCCTGCGAAGCCGACCTTGACCGTTCTGGATGGATCATCTTCGTATAACTGAACGGTCATTGAGTTCGGCTCTGAAGTGACTTCGGTCATCTCGCTTGCCTCCGACTCCGGTTGCTGTGATTGCTATGCTTGATGGTGCCGAACTGATTGCTCGGCACTTTTAAGCGCAATCTGCAGACATTCTTTTGCTCTTTTTTGATCACCTCGGATGACCGCTATCCCACCTTTAGTGGGGATCTTGATGGTGAGGTGATAAGTAGAGCAAACGGCCCGAACTGTGTTGAGCCAGTCCCTCCCCAGGATGATGTTGTACGGAGACCGAGCTTTCACCACAAAGAACTCGATCATCGTATTGGAGCTTGTAGGCGCTTTTCCCACCGTGATCGGAAGGCTGATAATACCTTCAGGGCGGGTGTCCTCCTGGGCGAAACTTTTCAGAGGAAGTGGAGCCGGACTGAGCCGGGCTGGATCCACTTCCATTTTATCGAAACATTCTTTAAAAAGAATGCTGACTGACGCTCCTGTATCCACAAATACTCTGTGGACCAGTTTGTTTGCCACCCCGGCTTGAATGACAATAGCGTCTTGGTGAGGAGAGATGGCTGGGACGGGATCGGCATCTGAAAATGTAATCACTTCGTCTTTCTTCAGCCTTTTATGTGTTGGTTCCTCTTGATTGGAACCTCTGCGTTCTGCTTTTAGGGACGACTTAGTCTTCCCGGCTGGGAGAGCATCAATAGTCAGGATTACTCCATCATATTGCGGCTCGTCGTCGTCTTTGGGATCCTCATGCCTTTTCGGATCCTGAGGATTGCAGTTCGCACTTCTCTGCCTTTTGTTCTTTTTCGGCTGCTTGCTTTGGTATTTTTTTAACGTTCCTGTTTTCACAAGAACATCAATACCTGCAGCCAAATCTCGGCACTCCTCGGTATCGTGACCGTGGGTTTGATGGAAGGAGCAATATTGATCCTGAAGTCGCCGTGCGGCTGATTTCGTCATCCGCTTTGGTTTTTCGAACATATCGGAATGTAGTTCGAAAATTTCCGCTCTTGACTTGTTTAATGGTACGAACTGAGCGGGCGGCTTCTCAGGATTGAGACGTGGCCCCAATCTGCCTTGTACTGGTGCCCTTTGAATTCTTTCAAAAGGAGTTCGGCGAGGAAGCACCTGGTCGCTTTGATCGGGCTTCCTTTTGTCTCCTTGGGATGAGCTGTCTAACGACCGTTTTCGACGGTCTGCCTCATCCGCACGAGAAAACTGGTCCGCAATGTCCCACATTTCTTGAGCTGTTTGCGGACCGCACTCCACGAGCTTTCTGTAGAGAGCTCCGGGCAGGATTCCATTTTGGAATGCCGAGATGACAAGTAGATCATTGAGATTATCTACTTGTAGGCATTCCTTATGGAATCTCGTCAGGAAGTCGCTGATCTTTTCGTCGCGACCTTGACGTATAGAAAGCAGCTGAGCCGAAGTGATTCGGGCTTCCGCTTTCTGAAAGAACCTCCTGTGGAAAGCATCCATGAGATCTCGGTAGGATCTGATGCTGCCTTGAGGAAGGCTGTCGAACCACCTTCTGGCGTTCCCGATGAGCAGCTCGGGGAACAGCTTGCACATGTGGACCTCATTGAGACCCTGGTTCGCCATATTATATTGATAGCGTCCCAAGAAGTCATGAGGATCCTCTAGCCCGTCATAAGTCATTGACGGTGTCCGATAGTTCCGCGGCAAAGGAGTTCGGGTGATGTCGTCCGAGAATGGAGTCTTTAATGCTCCGTACATGGCGAACCCGACATCTCTTCGGTACGGAGGAGATGGAGTTCTCCTGTGGTTCCGGTACCGAGGAGGAACATGTCGGGGTTGAGGATTCTTTCTCCTGGAAGACACGTCACTACTGCGGTAGTGACTTTCATGTCTGGATGAGGAGGGAGAATCCGCCGTTGTCTTCTCCGACTGTTGGCTCTTCTGCAGGAAGGTTAAGAACTCCTCCTGCTTCTCGGCCAAGAACAGCTTGACAGCCTCGTTCAAATCAGGCTGCTGGGAAGACTCGGTGTGTGGACCTTTTGAGCGGCTTGCTCCTTCTCCGTGAGAACTGGAAGTAGATTTTTCACGAGGCTGCTTTCCAGGCCTATGGGCTGCTGGATTAGCTTCCTCATGGTTATCACGGACGGAGGCACGGGTGTTATGTGATCTGGTATGCATTTTTTTTTTTTTTTGGTAGAAGAGGATCAAAAACTCGCTTTATCACAAATTTGGTTCTCTGTTTCCCACAGACGGCGCCAGTGATGAAGCGGCGAATTTTTGATGTTTGTAAATGCAGGAAATAAATGAATATCAACACAGAGATTTTACGTGGTTCGATTTACTGAGGTAAATCTACGTCCACGGGGAGAAATGGGGGCAGGTTTGTATTGCTTGATCTGCGAATTACAGCTTACAACACTGGCCTGCTTTATGATATTCTCTCTAGAGAGCTCTTTAGAATTTAACAGAAGAAGAACTTTATCTATCTGACCTTGGTTCTATTTATACAGTGAACCAAGATCGTGGCATGCAGCATTTATTAGGTAGTGGATGTCGTGGAGATCGTGGCGACCTTGCATGGGTCCACTATCCTGCATGAGTTAATGACTGCTTGACACCACTAAATAGATCGTCGGTGTAGTGGAGGTGGAAATCTTGCATGAGTCCACTATCTCCTAGTTCGGTCGAATACTGAGACCGAACTGCTGAATTATTGCCGAGCAGCTTTTTCCGATCTGAGAGTAGAGCTTGATGCCGACCTGAGAGCAGAGCTTGATGAGTTGGCTTCCACCGAGCTGTAGGCTGGGGCCGAACTCTTTGGTTGTGCCGAACTGAACTCTTTAGTCACGCCGGACTGATACTCTTTAGTCATGCCGAACTGATACTCTGTCTTGGGCTTTACTGCTGTTGGGCTTGTTTAGTACGTACTCCATCAACATGATCATGAAAACTAATAATCTTTAATTGTAGAAGGTAAATATGGAGTCTGACAAGTAACAAGGCTTTTGTGACTGTGATCCTTTTTATGGCCATTTGCCTTTGGTAATAAACCAAAGGGAACATTAATACCGATGAACTAAAAATTTATATCATATGTATATAGCATGATGCTTACAACAAAGCGCATCTGGTGTAGTGGTATCATAGTACCCTCCCACGGTACTGACCAGGGTTCGATTCCCTGGATGCGCAATTCTTGTTTTAATTTTTGGTATATATATATATAATATAGTCCCTTTTCTTTCTCTGTTTTTCTTCTTCTTGTGGACATATGTCTGAAGGAGGCAGTTAGGAAACGGTTGGGAATGTAACGCCTAATGTTAGGTGGTTAGAGCATCCACAACCGTGCTCTTGCCAGCGAGCACGGTTGTGGCCCAGACCCACTTTTTCTGCCTGCTCTCTGGTAAGAGCACAACACCCACAGCTGTACTTTTCCGCAACGACGAGCACAATTCAATTTAAAATTCAATTAAACAAAAACATTTCCATAATATTAAAATTCATTAAAAAAACCTAAATAATATTACAAATGACAAATAAAATAAAAACGACATAATTAAAATCCTAAAAATTAAAAATTACATAATTAAAATACTAAAAATTAAAAATTACATAATTAGACTTCTAAAAATTAAAAATTACATAATTAAAATCCTAAAATTTGAGATTGAGAGAGTTGTTTGGTATAGTGTCATTTTTTTGTGTTTGAAATGAGACTATTTATAGATGAAAGTATGAATTTTGGGGTAAAAATAATGAAAAAAAATAAATTAAAAGTGTGGAAAAAATGGATATATTTTATTAGGAAGTGGGAAAATATTTTTTTTATTAATTTTGAATTTTTCAGATTTTTTCGATTTTTTAATAAAAAAACGATAAATCAACGGGCCAATCAGAGCATGCCACGTCGACGCCTCGTGCTCTTGCCATTGGCACGGACGTGCTCTTAGCTAAGAGCACGTCCGTGCCAGCGGCAAGAGCGCAGCGGCGGCGGAGCTCGTCCTTGCCAGCGGCATGGACGGACGGACGCCGTCCGTCCACCGTTGTGGATGCTCTTAGCGAGAGGTTAACGAGCCGAGTCGGGATCACCAATTTGCCGATGTGAGACAAGAAGGGGTTTCAATACGGCCAAACAAAACCCACTACCATCTTCCTTGCATATCAATTTAGTCCCATGTATGTGTAGGTAGGGATGTCAATCGGGCCAACCCGTTCGGGTTGTCGGGCCATTCGGGTACGGGCTATTCGGGTTATGATTTTTTCGGGTTATAAAAGTTCGACCCTAACCCTAACCCTTCGGGTTTCGGGCTAACCCATCGGGTTATTCGGGCCAATGCGTATTTTTAATTCTTTTAATATTTTCAAAAAATAATACGTATTTTAAATTTTCTTTAATTATATACGTATTTTTAATTAATCATTCAACAATGAAATACATATTTTTAATTTTATTTAATATTTAAAAAAAGATTAAGTTATTTAAATTTAAATAACTTATTCATTACATAATTATTTACAAAATATCTATCAATAGTATGTTTAGGTTTATGTATTTAAAACATAAATAAACACTTTGTTTCAAAATTCAAACATAAATCAATTCGTAGAAAATTAAATAAAATTTTCATAACGTGAGAGGTGCATCGTAGATGTAACAAAAATATTTTGAATTGTTAAAGAGTGAATTATCAAGATGCTAGCTAATTGGAGTAACTCTAAGTTTTCTTGAATTATGATTGGTCAAATTTAATTTATTCCAGCTGTAAATAAGTCAAATAATAATTTATCTTTGTTTTAAGAATCATCAAAGTACGCATAATTCAATAACGAAGCGGCGTCAAAACACTTTGCACTATTATATTGGAAATATACTAAAAGAAAGCTTTTATATACGAGTATTTATGAATCCATGAACCACATGGTGAATTTTTTCGTGATCTTATATAGTCGGTTGACGTATTTGGATTTTGCATGGTTTTAGAGGGTTGTCTTGGATGATTTTGATTATATTTCTATATTTTGGTATGTTTACATGTTTGTTGAGAAATGATAGAAAATTGATTAGAAAATGTACACAAAATACGTGGATGTGCAACAGCCTTGTTTGAGTCAATGTTTCTCGCGATTTTGAAGTCTAATAAACCTCTAATACATATTGATGGGATACGAACTAAACAACTAAACAATAATTGCGAGCCCAATAGCAGTGACGGCCCATCAGCCCAAAACCCAAGAAAGAGTATCAGTTCGGCACAACCAAAGAGTTCGGTCACAGCCTATAGCTCGGTAAAAGCCGACCAATCGAGCTCAACTCTCAGATCGGCAAAAGCTGATCGGCAAAGTTCAGCAGTTCGGTCTCAGTATTCGACCGAACAAGGAGATAGTGGACCCATGCAGGATCTCCACGACCTCCATTACACCCACGATCTATTTAGTGGTATTAAGCAGTTATCAACCCCCCTACCAGGGCTGCAAACCACGATCTTAGTTCGAATGTATAAATAGAACTTAGATCAGATAGACCAGGGTTAAGTTCTCTAGATCCTGAATCTCATATAGCAAATCAGTATTGTAATCTGTAAGCTAGATCAAGCAATACAAATTTGCCCTCTATTCTTCCCGTGGACGTAGATTTACCTCAGTAAATCGAACCACGTAATTTTCAGTGTTGTGATCTTCATTTATTACTTGCATTTATTCCCATCAAAAATTCGCTAAATCATCACATATCATTCTCTTCGTTTTCGAAAGAGCTTCGCGTGGATATATTGCACGCTTCAATCGGAGCTTTGTAGAGAAAGTTATGACCGTTACAAAAACTGCTCGCTGTGCAGAAGCCTTCAACCCGACGGGCCGACCCGTAACCCGAACGGGCAGCCCGCCTAACCCGACAACCCGAACGGGTCAGCCCGAATGGCCCGATTTTAAATTCGGGCTGCGAAATTACAACCCTAACCCTGTATTTTTATCGGGTTATTTGGGCCTTGACATCCCTATGTGTAGGTATGTGATATGTATTGATTCTGCATTGCAAGTTATTACAAGTTATTACAGAATGTTTAAATCGATTCAGATTCAAGAAAAGCAAATTAAGATTGATTGGAATTTTGTGATATCTCAAACCTTTTGAGAATTCTTAAGCTAATGTCTCCTGATTCATATCCCGTACAAAATTATAGGAACGAGGATAAAAGTACTTTAATTATTCTGGGATATCTCAAACCTTGCTCATGTCCAGTTCCCCTCAGCCAGCCTAGGCTCCTCTCATGCCCATCTAAATATAAAATATTCTAAAATTTATAAGATAATACTCCCTCCGCCGCACAATAATTGTCACTCTTTTCCATTTCGGCCCGTCCCACAATAATTGTCTCACTTTATTTTTACCATAAATGATAAGTATGGTTCTACATTCCACTAACTCACTTTACTCATATTTTATTATAAAATCAATATAAAAAAGTGAATCTCACATTCCACTAACAGTCATTTGGTAGGACACTTACTTTAGTATGGTGGCCTTTTATTACACTAGCAGACTAAATCAATAGTATGTACACTTAGTAGTACATCTTATTTATATTAAACGGGGCTAATAATAGTGTGATTAATCCAAAGAGAGAGTTTACCGAATAGGTTGAGGTCTCCATCTTCAAAGGCCACCGAACGGCTGCATGGACCAAAAACAGAGAGATCTATGTAATTAGAAAATTTCATATTGTGTGCACAATACTCTATGAAGAAAATGGGCTTACATTGAGAGAAAGAAAGGGATCCTTCTTGTGCTCGCCGGAGCTCAACTCGACTGGGACAAACTCATAGTCGAGCGATTTCTCGTTAAGGGAAGCAAGAACTCTCAATGTTGCAGTTGAGAAGAAGTTGCCGTGGACTTTGATCGTCGACATTGAAGTAGTAGAAGAAGAAGATTAATTTGGAAATAAACTCAGGGAATGTTAGTTGTTGCCTTATTGGAAATGTTATGCATGGTTCAACTATTTATATACCAATCTGTTGTGGTTTATTAAATTGGAAGTATGGACTTTCAATTTGTATTGACCAATATTATATGAGCACGAAAATTACATGTGTGCATACGTCATATATACAGACATAAGTTCACATGGCATCCAATTTTTTAATAAGTTGAATTTTCAGCTGGAATTGGGAAATTTAACAGCTTCGTCGGTGGTGGTTATATTTGTTGAGCGAATCGATATTAAAGTAATTGGGTAGGTGGATACGTGGTAGGTGAGTTATTGGGTTTGTTTGGATATGAATATTTTAATTTTGGACTCTCAATAAAGGTGTTGTATATAGTAACCTCCATTAGATGCTAGTAGCTTCCAATTACACGATTAAATCTTTTAAACTAAACTACGCCTAACCACTGAAGGGTATAATTGAACTTTAAAAGCACATTCATCTACTTTTCCTATAACATATTGCACTTTGTTTTGTGCATATGTATTTTAAGTTACATAGCAATATTATAAAACATATTACTGATAATAATGAATCCTAAAATGTGGAAATCTCGTATGGGTTATGGAAATTTACTCACCTATTTCAGAGGGTTGTTAAAAGAATAAAAGTTGTGAACCATGTGGTTAACAAGAAAACCCCATATTAGATATATTAATCAGGCAATTACACCTTTAGTAAAAGTGTATGCTTTTAGATACGAACTTTAGGTTTGTTAGGAGAAAAAATGTGTATATAGTGATGTGATTTTTAATGCATAAAATTTGTGTATATACTAATACTCCCTCCGTCCCACGTTACTTGAGGCGTTTCTTTTCGGCACGAGATTTAAAAAAGTTGTGTTTGGTGAGTTAAATAAAGTAGATGAGAGAATAAAGTAAGTGAGAATAGAGACTAAAGTAAAAGAAAGAATAAAGTAGGTGAGATTGGATATTTTGTTTTTAGCCAAAAATAGAACTGACTCAAGTAATTTAGGACAATCTAGAAAAGAATACGACTTGAGTAAATTGAAATGGAGGGAGTAACATTTAAATAGTTAGAATCACTAATAAGGACACGTAGTTGATTTTAATTTTAATCTTTAGGAGTATATTTTAATAAAATATTGACTTTTTTGAGCATCTAATATGCAGTTGTTGCACATTGTTTATGGACTGAATGAGGTACATATAACTTTTTGTCAATACACTATTAGTTACAACGATCTTCTCAATAACATTTTGAGTACGCAATAAACATGATGTTGCAATTATCTTAATAACTATTGTAGATGTTTGAATCAATGATTATAATATGCAAATACATCCACTAGAGTTACTAAAATTGCGAATTTCAAAATTCGAAATTTCGTATTGAATCATTGATATAGCCAAAATACGAAATTGCATACGGAGTATTTATTCAGCAAATGGCAAATACAAAGCAGCTAATGCGAAATTCCATAAACAAAGATAATTAAGATCGCCTAAGCCGCGTTAATTTTGAGCCAAGCGGGGCGGGCCAGGAGCGCGGCAGCCCAGGCCGAGACGGCGGGCCGCGCGTCGAACACCGCTTTCACCTTCGTCTTCATCAAATTAGCGATGATCGGAACGTGGTGCAGATCCGCCAACGAGAACTCTTCGCCGCCCAAATACTTGGACTTCCCCAATCGAGCCTCGTAGACGTCGAGAACCGCAGCCAACTGCCCCTGCAGCTGCTCCACGGCGGCGTCGTCGGTCGTCAGCCCCTTCATCGGCTTCACCAGAATCTCGAAGCTCAGCTTCTGCCCCGCCGCGTCGAATCTCTGCGACTCCACCTCCATCCAAACTCCGATGATCGCCATCTTCTTCGGATCCTCAGAGATCAGCGGCGTCC
The DNA here is from genome assembly GCF_004379255.2 of Salvia splendens. Taxonomy (NCBI): domain Eukaryota; kingdom Viridiplantae; phylum Streptophyta; class Magnoliopsida; order Lamiales; family Lamiaceae; genus Salvia; species Salvia splendens. The sequence goes on from NC_056038.1 coordinate 7,008,500, forward strand.
CCTTGTCCGCGTACGCGTGCGCGATGTATCTCGTAATCGCCCGAGATTCTGGAGTTGATAAAAAAAATTAGATTTAAAAAAAAACTGAATTCATCTAGAATCTTCCATTATTTTACCGAAGAGTTTGAGATCGCCGTCTTCGAAGCCGGGTACCTGACCGAATGGCTGAAACGAAAAAAACAATTGTGATCAGACTGAAGAAGAGATCTATAGAGAGAGAGGTCTAGAGAGAGAAAGAGGGATTACGTTGAGAGAGAGGAAGGGCTGTTTCTTTTGCTGGCCGGTGGCTAAATCGACCAGCACGAATTCGTAATCGAGTTGTTTCTCTGCTAAGCTGAGAAGAACTCTTTTTGCTGCGGGGGAAACAGGGGATCCGTGGACCTTGATTGCCATTGCTCTTCCACAAATTCTGCAATAAACTGATGAGAGGGTTACTTGTGGAAGATAGAGTTTAGGGGTGAATAATATATAGATAGATATGTTTATTGGATCTCTCAATCATTCATTTACTTTAATCAGTAGTAGGAGTAGATTTTTTATGACACATTGCAGTTTAATAATGTACTCCATTAAAGTATCAATCAAGTCGAGGTGTGGTTAATAAGAAATTTTGATATAGTATCTGTCGGTAGTGGAAAATTTAGCAATTTGGCAACGAAATAGATATTGCCGCGATCAGCAAAGCGGTCTCTTATCCGTCTCTTAACCATCTCATCTTTTAGTTATTCACGGGCTCCATTGTACTTTTCACTCCATCTCTTACCTAAGAGACAGAACATGCAACCCTCCAACTCTTATCCATCTCTTAGGCCATCCGCAACACTATCTCTTATCCGTCTCTTAACCGTCTCATCTCTTAACTATTCATGTGCCCCACTGTACTTTTCACTCCATCTCTTAACTAAGAGACAGAACCTGCAACCCTCCATCTCTTATCCGTCTCTTAATTATCTCATCCCTTAACTATTCATTCAATTTCATTTTTTTATTTTTATTTCCAACAAATTCAATTAATAAAAACACACTTCACTAAATAAAATAAAATTACAACTTAAAATCCAAAAAAAAATACATAATTATATTCGTGGCAAAATAAATAAAAAAAGACATAATTTAAAATACAATTTTATAGAAATTATAAAAACTACTCCGCCGGCGAATCATTTCCCGAGAGAGGCGGTGGAGGCAGAATACCAAGTTGTCCCTCTGATGCACTATTTATTATCACTAAAAATACCTGCAAGCATACAAGGTAAATCTAGTATAGCTAAATGTCAGTACCGGATATCGAACACAGGGAATAAGATTACAACTGACTACCATATACTAAGCGTCATATACTATCTAGAGACATGTGATTTTTGGGTTGATTAATTAAACTAGACTGAAAGAAATAAACAAAAAAAATGGAAAACATAAAAAGAAATCATACAAAGCAGGCTTAAGAATGTAGAATTTTAGGATCCAAAAACACAATCGACTTCCTTGAATTACGGTCTCCAGAGCTATTAAGTCGATCACAATTATAGATTAAACCCCCTCCCGAAGTGAGAAACCTGTAGATTAGGTGATAGGATTGAAGTCCCCTTCTAACCCTTAAACCCCTAACTCCTAAAAGCATATAAGATCAAAGACCTCACTTAAAACCTAAACTCTCCTGAGTTCTATTGAATTAAGGTGTGAATTATCCATTTTTCGAAGTCAATTATTTCGTCTCCTGAGTACTCTAATCAACTCTAACATGTATTCTAGAGGTAGCTAATCAATTGAACATAGAAAGCACCAGATAAATCAAATAACTGCAAGAGCTAACAAGAAAAATCAATCGAATATCTATAACAAAAATTCTACAAAAGATGTTATACTCATAGACAAGTAAAAACTACAATTAAAGCACGAGACATGAAAGAAATTGATAAAACCCAAGGTTGAATCTTCAATCTTCAGTTTTCTCTTGCCTGGATCTGCAGAGCTCCGCTCCAATGGAACATGGATGAATTATGTGTGTATTATGGAATGGAAAGAGGTGTAGAGATGAAGAAGGATTGTAGGCTCCGAGATAAAGATTATGAATTAGGTTCAGAGTATTTATAGGCTGGAAAAAGGTTTATTTTTTTATAAATTTCGTGCCCTACAAGAAATAGGAGAGATTTGGCTTCACAATATAATAATTTCTTTTCTTCCGTGAATTTCCGCCAGATTTTGGCTACACTGCGCGATGTTTGTAAAATGGCCATAACTTTCTCCACAGAACTCCGATTTAGATGTTTAAGGTATCCACGCGAAGGTCTTTCGAAGACGAACAGACTGGTATCTAGTAGGTACTGATTGGACTTCAAAATCGCTTCCAGAATGGGCTCGAACAGAGGCTGCTGCACTTTGACCTTTTTTCACATTTTTCTATATTTTTCTATCATTTATCAACAAACACGTCAAAAATACCAAATGTATAACATATGCAATTTAAGAACATAATTTTCATGATTGATATTTAAAACAAGTCAAATATAGTCCTTAAAAACATGCAAAATCTGTGTTTGTCACCCGCCAGATACACAAGGCCAGCATGATGGGCTTGAAATTGGGCAAGCGTCATGCGGGAAGTGTCCGCCATCGTGGCGGTGAAGTACATGGACATTAAGGAGGAGGGCGGCCCTTTGGAGCCCGCCTGGCTTGATTCGCTTTGGCCCCTCCTCCCTCTGGCCGCCTTGGTCCCTTGCGGCCGACGGCGCCCACAGGAGAACCCCCTGCATCGTCCGCCGTTCCCTCAACCTCCTGCGAGGCAACCTCCTGTGCGGCGCTGCCAAAACCGCCCCCACTAGACGAGTATTGTCCACCCGCCGCGTGCTTCGTGCGCTTCGAGGTCGAGCCCGTGCTGGACTGGACACCGCCAACCCACCTTTCCTCGTCTTTGACGGCCTCCCAAACATCGACATGTCTGAATTCTTTGCCGGTGTCGTCGAAATAGACTCGCAAAGCCGATCTCAGAATATCGGCTCCCGTGGCTCCGCTTTGGTAATGAGCCACTTCGTTCTTGTAGATGCCGTAGAATTTTTTGACCTCTATGTCGACTCGATCAAAGTGAGCGCGGAGCATCTTCAATTTGCGGCGGCGGGACCCCTTCGGCTTAATCTCGTTGTAGACCTCGGTGACCTTTTCCCAGAAGCACTTCCGGGTTTGTTGATTCCCGACGATGGAATCGTACTAGACGTTGATCCAGGCGTTGTATACAGCCATCGTATCCTTGCGGCTGTACGGATGCCGGCCTACATCCTCATCCTCCTCCTCGGTCGCCTCCGTCGCTTCCTCCTCGGCGTCGAATGCCCTGGAGCTTCCACCGCCTCATCCTCCTTCCGGAGTGGGTTCATCCGGATAATCCTCTCGAATTTGGGATAATCCCTGCGTATACCTCGAGGTGGAGGGACGAGCGTATGCATCAACATCAAAATGGGGTAGTTGGTACCCCGCCGGCATCGACAAGCCTTGGGTGCCCGGCGTCGACGAACCGGAACCCGAACCACCCAATACATTGTACATGCCCCCAGTCGCCAAACGCGTTGATGTCAAACCCGCCGGAGCCGCCCTCGTTTCCGTCGCCAGACATTTTGTGATGAAAATTAGAGAGGTTAGATGAAAATTGGAGAGGAAATGAATATGATTTGGGAAGAATAGATGTGTGTTTGTGTGTGTAATGAGCATGAAATAGGAGTATTTATAGAGTAAAAAAATAAAAAAAAATAAAAATAAAAGAAAAAACGGTCGAAAATGGTAATATTACCGTTTGATTATTTATTTATTTATTAAATTCAAAATTTAAAAAAATGATTTATTGCGTCAGCGTGACGAAGCCCACTCGCGGGCCAGCGAGTGGTGTCACGCGTGATGCCATCGCGCGCCACGTCGCGCGCGCTTGGCGAGCTGGCTTGCCATCTGTCTTGGTGGGACGGGCGTCTCGGCGGTATGGCGACGAGACGGGATGCTGCAACGCGTCTCGCGCGGGTCTCGTCTCGGAGGGACGAGATAAGAGACACCCGCGGGTGCTCTAACGCACCACATTAGATATAGGCGCCGCCGTCACTACGTATACGTCTATTTGGTAATTGGGCCTAACTAGAATCTAATCTCCAGCTTATAACATAGAGATGGATATATGTTTGGCAATGGATATCTCAATTTGCCAAATGTACTCCGTAGTAGATTAAGTTTTTGTGACATACTCAATTTTCGTTTCGAATTCTGGTGGGTGTCGAGTACGTATACCATCCAAATTATAAGTCCAAACAATTAAATCAATGACTTTGGGCTCGTTGGCAAACGAAGCAGAAATTCAGTAAAAACATTTTAGTCAAACTATAGTGGACTAGTGGTTATTAAAAAGGTATACGCAAATACTACTACAATTTTGACCACAATAAGATAACAGTAGATGTAAAAACTTTATTTTCGTTTCAGAATGAAATAGAGTTTGTTTGGGTGGGAGTATTTTACTAGCGCACACTGAAATTTGAATATGAAAATTCTTTTCCTTTAAAATACATGTGGGCTCACATTGAGTCAATAAATCAAACTTTATTATTAGTATTATTGTTATTTTTTTTATACACAAATGAATATAAATTCAAAAGACGGCATCACAGTATTATTGTTATTATTATTACTATTCGTGAATATCAAAATACAGTAAATGAAACAAGTAGTAACATTTGAAGTTCGAACAGAGTGTAGGAAATTTTTTAGTTGAAAGACTCCATGACCATAAGTGGCTTGGCTATAACATATAAAATCATGAAATAATGGAAAGGTGATGATATGAAACATTAGCCAAAGGCTCAATACTCAGCTAGAACCTTCTGCCAGGATGGCCTAGCCATGATATCGGCCACCCAAGCAGCCACGTGAGGGCGGGCGTCGAAAACCGCCTTAACCGGCGAGGCCATAAGATACTTCAAGGTGGGGAGGTGGTGGAGGTCAGCCAGAGAGAAGGCCTCCCCACCCAAGTATTTGGAGTGGGCGAGGCGGGCCTCATACACGTCAAGAACCTTAGCCAGCTCGGCCTCTTGAGCCTTGACAACATCATCATCTGTTGCCATTCCCAACATGGGCTTGATTCCCAGCTCCCACGTCAGCTTCGCCGCTGGTGGCTCATACCTCTGAGCCTCCACCTCCGCCCAAACGTCCTCCACAGCTGAGGATACTAGTGGAATGCCTTTCCCGGCGTATGAATGCGCGATGTACCGAGTGATTGCCCTCGATTCTGCATAAAAACTAGTTACATAAATACTCTCCTCTATCAGAGAATTCAAAAAATGTGCAAGCAATATATAAGTGCAGCTCATATTCCATTAGTATGAGGCCTTTCGGAAGTTTTGTGAGGACTTAGACCAAAGCAAACGAAATCATGCTAATGTGAGTTCAGGTATACATAGACGAACCCAGTCACACACATGGCAATGCTACTAGTTGTGTAATTAATCCAGAGAGAGAGAGAGAGAGAGAGAGAGAGAGAGAGAGAGAGAGAGAGAGAGAGAGAGTTTACCGAAGAGGTTGAGGTCTCCATCTTGAAAGGCCGGGATTTGACCGAAGGGCTGCAGAGAGGAAAAGATGAAAGATGTTAGCTATATTAGATGTTTGAAGACATGATCAGTAGAACAGTTTGATAAAAAAAGATAAATAAATAAAACATGATAAGAACACGCATTTTTCATCAAATAAGTCCAAGGAAAAGAAAGATGAATTACATTGAGGGAAAGAAAAGAATCCAGCTTGTGGTGGCCAGAGCGAAGGTCGACGGGGATAAACTCGTAGTCAAGAGATTTCTCAGTAAGGCAAACACGAACTCTCAACGTTGCAGTCGAGAAGACGCTGCCATGGACTTTTATGGTCATTGAAGATATAAGATGATTTGCTCTAATTGAGATGTTTGCTGTGGCCTGTGGGAGATATGGGCCGGTTATTTATAGTAGTTTAATACTCCTCCACATTGGAAGTGGGACCTACTAAAATCTGCTTAATTTTGGCATTTTGCTTCTAAGTTTTACTATCAAATAGATGAAAATTCCGAATTGTTTTATATGTAGGTATTGCATGTGTGCATATGTCACACATGTTGACTAATTACATAAGTGCATATGTCATATATATACCTTCCTCAAAAAGTTGACTTTTCAAAAGGAATCATATCTATATAGGAGTATCTTTCTTCTAACTTAATTAGGGAAATCATATTCAAAGTGTAAGTAACTTTGTAGTACAATAATAAGCAAGATATAATAGTATTATCTCAGAGAAATGGAAGAGGGGATTAGTAAGCTCCATTGAAATCGAACATCTATGATACATATATGATTAATTAATTGATTATCTCAAAGCATCTTTCGTGTCGTATTGAGGAAGTTGGGTGACAATGATATTTATATATGGACAACCAGTAGTGGCGCCAATAGTTGTGGGCACTACATGTTTATATTGATTTCAACCGAATAATTTGATATCAAATCTCTTTTTGAATCAATAATACAATAACCTTATTTCTACACAATCATATACTCCATATAATACTGCTATGTACGGTTAGTGATAAATTAAGGTCTTCATGGCATTTTATGAGATTAATTTCACTTTATTACGTTTTATACCCAAGCTCACATTCCATATAAAATTAATGCTTCTAAATTCCTAATATTTTTTCGTCAATCTACGTGATTTACGTTAATTATATTATTGCATATATAAATGTTAAAACGATCTCAATTAAATGATGCTAGTATACTTAAATAAATTATGGAGTATGATCGAATAATTTAGGGAATGCTATATCCAGTTTATTTTACCAATTTTAGTTTTGAAAAAATACACACGAACTTACTTTTTTGTTTATTCGGCAAAACTTTATCTTTTTCATATTTTTTTATAATATGGGTTGAACTTTTTTCTAAAAATTTACTTAGTTCAATGTTGTTCTTGAATTTTGAATTGCATTACATCATTCGATTTTCATTTAATATTTCTGGTAACTTTAAAAACACCTCTAAACATGGGTGTTTTTATATTTCTAGTACTTCATAGAATATAAATATGATCAGAAATCTTTGTCTATATAATCATGTTTGACGTTTTTTTTTACTATTTTCAAACTAATTTCTCTTTTTCCATTTTTTCACGTAGAGAGCGGGCCAGCCCGAGAAGGCGAGGTCGTGGTGCTTGAAAATGTCACGGGATTTGTCGGCGGATGAGACGACTAGGTCTGGTTGGAATCTGAGGTGTAAGAACATGAGATTGCCGTGGGTTTGGGAGAGTTTTTGGAGGGAACGGTGCGGGTAGACATGATCGAGAGTTTTGGGAGTGGAGTCAATTGGGGGTGGAATGAATTGGAATTATCAACATAAGTAAATTAGTACAACATAAAAAATGCAGTACTACAATCTAAAATGAGATTCAAAACAACATTCAGATAGAGATTTGAGTTGATACAACAACAATCCTCATCCCGTTCATGGAGTACAAGCTAAATGATTTAGAATAGTCTACATAAGAAAAATTCAACCCCAATGATAAATAAAAGAAAATACTAGTTCAAACTAAAGTGACATGACATTCTCTATACCCAAATTTATTTTGAGTGAAAGAAAATTTGGAGCGAGAAGAATAGAGTTGATATAGAAACAATCATCCTGCAATTTACCAAACAAACCAATTTCTCGCATGATTTTCTCCTTGTTGCAATAGTATGCAAACAGCTTCTCATCCCATAAAATTAACATGTCACCATTTGCATAAACTTTGATAGACTGAAAATGATTGTATCCATCTGTACCATAATAAGATTCTTTTGGCAAGATAACATGTAGATCACTCCAACCATTCTCGACCTGTTCATATTCCCTCAACAACCAGATCACATGATCGTCTTCATATGGTTCAGCTTCACCAAAACACAAGCAATCCCCTAAAGTATACAACTTTCCATAATATCTTTCAATAGGTGCAGATAATGTGCTAAAACATTCTATCTCGACATCAAAACAACAAATATAAGGAGGTTTCCGCCCACTCGAAACTAGCCAATGGAGATTGCCGTTAACAAATGCACCAACAGAACTGTAACAGTGATCGAACGAGGGGATAGCTTCAATGCGTCTCCATGAGGATCCTGTTTCAAGAGCGTATACAAGACATTTGGATTTAGGATTAAGATAGACAACCTTATGTTGTCCGCTTATTTTGCCCACGCCAAATCCATAACAATCACCCCGAGGGCGAGTGTGGGGCCCACTGAGCTCAACAAATTCACGGGTGATCGGATTGCATAAGTAAAGATGATCAAGAAAAGGATTTTTCAGAAGAAGCAAACCGTTGGCAGAACCCTGTATTGTCGATGCTTGAGGGAAATCAAACTTGAAGATGGGATCGTGTTTGTGCCCATGCTCGTGCTCGTGCTCGTCTTCCAATTTGAAAACATTGAACCAATTTGAATCTGTACCCGACATTGAGACAACTAGGACGGAAGTAGTGGGAGCAGATTTAGAAAGATGAGACTGAACAAAATCGTCAGTCTCAGCCACATTGAGCCATTGCTTGCAAACACATTTTCAAGTTACAACGTTTTCAAGAGGAAGTCTCAAAAGGATATCTGAGACGATTTCTGATGGTAAGTCTTGATTCATTTTTGGATCATAAGCTATGGCTTGTTTGATTTCCTAATATTTGTCAAGAAAAAAAATTCATTTCAAGCTCAATACATAGTTATAAAGCAGTTAATTGGAAAGAATGGTCAGATAAAGCTAGTACTAGCTATCAAACAATTACTATAATCATCATTTCTGACGTGAATCCAAGTAGTGTGAGATCCATTATCCAAGGAAATTACCCTTTTATGATGTTTGATCTAGATATTTTTGTGAGATTGATTTTCAATTTTTCAATAAAACAAAGGATAAAGTAGATCCAACCATAAAAATTGAATCTAAAATAGAAATGATGGTAGATTAGAAAAGGAAAGCATGTGTATAACGATGAGATAAAAGAGCTACAACCATAGGACCTTAACCAAGAAGATGGAGACAACCCTAGGCAACTTTTATTAGCCCTATCACGCCTTGGCTCCACTACTCAATGGATACACTCCATTGATGCATACATCTACTTGAATCAATCTATGGAATTGAAACAAGCAACTTTCAAAGAAGGAATTTGATACAATCCTCAAAGAGGAAAAACTCACAAAGGAGATATCTTAATTCATTAATCAACCAAAGAAGAAAACAGATAAAGTCCTATTTATAGTTGAAGGTCAAATTCCAAGAAAAAGGCCCACAAAATTTAGCTTCTGCGTGGGCCACCCGCCCGGGTGGAAATCGCTGATTCCGCCATGCCTTCGGGTGGCCACCCTCCCGGGTGGAATTTGGTGACCGAAAGCCACCCGTCCGGGTGGAAATTGCTGATTCCACCATGCCTTCGGGTAGCCACCCGCCCTGGTGGAACTTTTTCTGCACTGCGCGACTTCCGTAAAACGGCCATAACTCCATCCTCCGGACTTTGATTGAGGCGTGTAAGATACTCACGCGAAGCTCTCTAGAAGACGAAGACAACGGTGGCAGTTTCAAAGCTTTTGGAAGTCATTTAGACAGGAATAATACTGATAAAATTCAGCTGCAGGAATGAACTTTGATCCACGGCTTCTATGGTCGTATCATCCTCCCCTTCTTGGAAATGATTTGTCCTCAAATCCGGGCCTTCTCTATTCCTCGCATCCTCGGGAGATCCTCTAGCTTTGTTGGATCCTTGGCATGTCTTCTCTTTCATCTTTGGGCCCCAATCAATCTATGGCTCACGCCAAAGTGAAGACCCTTTACATCTAGCACTCGTGGTCATATCAATTTCATTCTCCAAAAAACCAAACCAAAACAAAAAAACAACAATAAATAGTTTATCATAACAGTAACAGAGAGAAATGAGGGCACATTGTTGTTCAACAATAAAGATAAAATAAGAACACATTAGTAAAATTTTAGCGAAAACACCCAACCACATACATCCACATGGACCAATGTAAAAAAAAGTAGAACCCTAAGACCCAAAATCAGTGTCTCGAATCAGAGGTATTAGGCTTATTATGACAACAAGAACGATGAGCTGGAAAACATAGATCCCATATACTCCTTGTTTTGACAAAAAAAAACGTACATTTACATATACAGAGCGGAAAGGAGATTACGGATTACCATTGAGGAGGGAGAGAGGAGAGAGGAGAGAGGAGAGAGAAGAGAGGAGAGAGTTAGTTACTTTACTCAATGGAAATATCGGGGCGCAGATCAGTGTATATGTATGATGATTTGTCCTAATTGTTGGGGTAGATATGACCGGTTATTTATAGTACTTCTAAGGGTTTGTTTGGTAGCTTTGAAATAGGCTGAAACACATTTCCTTCACGCCTATTCCACTGTTTGGTAAGCAGAACACCAATCCACCGACCCGGTAATCATCAACCGGGTTTCAGCCATTCATATACTACTATCAGTGAATCTGTGTCAACACTATCAAGGTGAGGAGCACTACCCAGCGGTCGTTGAGCGTGTTCTTCGTTTCAGCCTAACTTTCTCCGGAGCGGACCGCTACTGGCTCAGCGGTCGTTGGGCCCCATCGTTCGCTGTATGAGTTGCAGCGTACCGCTGAGCGTCTCGAAAACTCCATATTTCCAACTTCGACTTTTTACTGTCTTTTAAGGCTCAAATATGCACATTTCTCACAAAACACGTCAAAATACCAAAATAAAGAAAATACGCAAAATGTGGACATGAATTGTGATTTTGACATTAGAACAGACCAAATAAAGGCCTTAAAACAGTGCAAAATCCGAGCGTATCAACTCCCCCAAACTTACATTTTTGTTTGTCCTCGAACAAAACAATAAAGACACAAAATAGACGCACGAAATGCATAAGGACTAAACGTCATAATTGCCTCAAAGAATGGAAAATATAGACTAAGCATAAATTAATGCAATCAAATCAAGCAAGGCTTATTAGTGAACTTTCATTACTAACTCGTGGAACACCTTGAAATCATGCACTCACATGTGGCAAACTTCCAAAGATGGGAAGTGATTTATCTCTCACTCTTAAAGTGAGGAATATATGGCAAAGTGTATCATGCAATGTTTACCATAGGCTTGCTCAAAGTCTAATCTTTCCTCTACTAGATGTGATTAAGCATCAAAAGTCCGAAAGGTCTTTATTTTTTGTTGTAATGTAGGCTCTTTGGTAGGTGAGGAATATTTGGCTAAAAAGTGACCCAAACATAAAAATATCCCAAGTAGAGTTAAAGTGACTCCACTTTTCTAAAACCCAAGATACTTTTAACACTTATTTTTCTCCTTCAACTCATTTTCCAAACCTTTGATTTTTCTTTTCTTATCACAACCTTTCTTTCTTTTTTTTCTTTCTCATAAGCATCCTTTCTAGATTAAGCACACTTTTGAAGTTTTTTCTATTTCACAACTTGTACTTTTCTATATTTAAGCACACTATTTTTATAACTTTCCTCCTTATCTCTCAAATTCCTTTACAAAATATAATAAAAATTAAACTAACCCAAGGAATTGTCCCCATTTATTTGGCTTCCAAAGAATAGGCTTAAAAGCTCAAAATTGGCTCCAAAGGGAAATATTTTTGAGAGGGTTAAAAATTTGGGAATAAAAGTAGCTAAGAAAAGATGGTCTAACATCCTCCTAAATCAACTTAAACACTATGTAAACTTAGGCAGACTAGGAGCAAGTTCTAGAAACATGTACATGAATGCAGATAAATCACACAAGAAAGAAATTAGGCTCAAATCTCACAAGGTATAAGCATGACTCAAGGCGAACAAGCAATTCGCTAATTATGCACCTTTTCACAAAACCATCAAATCAAGACGCCAAGCCATACTGAATCAAAGATGAAACAAACTTTATATCAATGGAAACTCGGTCTAACGTGTCCCTAAGCATACGTGTTTCTAAGTTCTTCATGCTAAGTTCGTGACATGGATTCACCTTTGGGAATTTTTTTTAAAAAACAAAAACTTAAACTAAAAACCTAAAACAAAACCCTAAACTCACGGTCCACCACTTCATCCCCTCAAACTTATTTACAACAAAGTGTAAAATAAGTTTGTAGAGTTAGTAGGGACGTGAGTAAATTATTGAAAGAAAACATACCTTGAAAATTTCGCGTAGTGGCTGGACGGGGTGAAAATTCGAAAAATTTTAAAAATCACGCTGGAAACTGCATTTGGACAGTGGTCGCTGGGTGTCCACCAGCGGTCGCTGCGACGAGTCAGAACCTTTCCAGAAGGTGGCCAGCGGGCCGTTGCGGACATTGCAGCGGTCGCTGGCGAGAATCCAGAAACCTGCGAAAATTTTCATTCAACACAAAAACGAAGTTAAACCAAAAAGTACTAAAAAACTCAAGTAAAAATTGTCAAGACATAAAAATAGATTGTCTTAAAACCAAAACAAATATAATACAAGTGCTCATTTTAAGTCATGAGCTTGACTTCATCATTCTTGAGGAGGCGGAGGGAAACGAGCGTTGAGGTCGTCAAAGGCGCCAATAAGATAGGCGATGTCGCCCCTCATGGTTTGGCGCTCCGCTCGAGCCTCGGCGGCCATCATTTGGAGCTCGGCGGTTTGTTGACGTTGTTGTACATCCGCGAGCCTTTGAGCCTCTAAAAAATCTTGCTCTGCTGTCCGCCAATCGCCTTGCGCCTCGCAACCTTGTTGATTGAAGGTGTTGACTTGTTGCTTCACCCAACAGTTGTCCCAAGTGTTGGACATGTTTTGCATGTAGGAGAATATCTCTCCTAGTTGGTCGGAGGTGTCGTCTTGGAACTTTTCGGTAGGATTCGGCCTCCCTCGTCGTCGGTTCCTCCTATTGCGGTGGCCTTCAACTTCATCTTCTTCTTCTTCTTCTTCTTCTTCTTCTTGCGACGGTGCCCCACTTCCTTGAGCATGTGAATGCTCTCCGCCCTCGTGGTATTGATCAATGGCGTCGAAGGCAGAGTCCTCCTCGGGGTCGAAGACGAGGGTGCGCATCGGCATGTTCCTCTTCCTAAACTCCCCTTGAATGGGGTTTGCCTCAATGGCTCTCCGGTGGGCGGTGGTGTCGAGCTTGCAATTAGCCTTGTTTTCCCACGTTTCGACCTTAGTCAAATATGGGATTGGAACGGGAAAGTGACCTCGCTCTACTTGAAGAAAGAAAGCTTGCCCACTCGAGTCGGTCTTCAAAAGTCCAACCGCAAAGAACACTTCATAGGTGATGTACATCTCACCTATGTCCGGAGTGAAGTTCGTAGTCGGGATGCCAATGTGTTCGGCAATCGCCGTGATCAAACCCCCGCAACAAATGGTGCTCCCATCCTTCTTCAAGATGCGGTCGACGTAAATGGTGAAGAGGATTCCAAAGTTGATCCTCTTCTTGTTGAGGAGACTCCACATCACATCTAACTCGGTTTGGGAGACGCCTCCACCGTCTGTCCGAGCAAACATCAATTGAGTCATAGCCCGGTGGAGGTACCTTAGGACGGGATTGCGGATGGAGGAAGACTTGGCATAAGCCGGGATGAAGTCCTCTCCCTCTATAGTCATGGCACCCCAAACATCAGAGTAGTCGTACTCCACTTCTTCGCAGGGGTTGAGGTTGTAACAATGAAACACCTAGCAAAGATCCTCCATGGAGAAGGTGTGGTTGTGGTTGCCGAGGCGGAAGTCTATCATCTTGGGGATGCGGGAACGGTGATTTGTGTGCACCTTGAAGGTGCTAAGAAACTCCAAAGTGAGTCTCATGTAGTACGACCACCTCCCTTGGAAATGTGGCTCAACCCATTCCCATCCCCGACGTTGCATAACGCCCAAAAGTCCTCGAGAATCCCCAAGGTAGCGAGGGGAAGCTCGTGTGGGTACCGAGAAGGCATCGTATCTCTAGCCAAGATCTTCTTCTACATTGCCTTGTGGTCATCCATCAGAAGGCTAATTCCATAGCACTTCGCGTTTTCGGGCTTGCCTCTTGTTGTCATCTTCCTAAAAAATAAAATCAAGCTCTTAAAAGAGCACCAAACAAATAGACAAACAAGGGTTTCCCCTAAACTTGCCCTTAACCATACATAAATCAAAATTCAACAATGAAATGCAATCTTGTATCAATATGTGTTCTAAAGTGTAGCATGTGAACATGTAGAACCAAATCAACCCCAAAGACAACAACAATCCATCCCCCAACGTGAATTAATCCCCCATGCAGAGACGTATCAACATAAATATCACAAAACAACAATCTCTATAATTTACACAAGTATGCAATTCATGGAAGTAATAATAGCCTCACAATGCTATGAACATGATTGCAATTTATAAATAATGAAGAACAAGAGGGAATTCACCAACAAAAACCAACAATTCACCACGCTAGAAAAAATCTAACCATGAAAAATAAGTAAAAACATCATCACACTCATCCTCCATACTAAAGCATGCTTTGCATCCAAACAATTCAACAATAGAGAGTAAAATTCATGAAAGAATTGAAACTAACTCAGAAATCAAAGATAGGATTCATACCTTGTATTGGAGTGAAATTGCTCGATGAAAGCTTGAGAATTGAGATGCAATGGATGAACGAGAGTGTGGGTGTGTGAAATTGATGATGAAATTGAGTTGGGGTCGTGTGCAAGGAAGAATGGAGAGAAAAGATAAAAATTTGAATGAGAAAACTTACCTTTATAGAGGCAGTTCGTGTCACTGACCTTGTCGCAGCGACCGCTGCAAGCCTTCTGAAAAACGGCGCATCTCTTTGGGCCGCTGCAGCCCGCCCTAGGCCCGCCCTAAGGCCTGGCCTGTACCTGCACACGTGTAAAAGAGTAGCGACCGCTGTGGATTGTGCAGCGGCTGCTACGAGTTAATTTTTATTATTATTATTATTATTATTATTGTTATTATTATTTATGTGTAAAAAGCATGAAAATTACAAAAAAATGTAAATAACGAAAATAAAGATAAACAAATTGGGTTGCCTCCCAACAAGCGCCTTGTTTTAAGTCGTTGGCTCGACCTGAAATAACCCAACTAGGTGGGCGAATCGACGACCCTAGTGCTGAAAACCGTGAATTGGACCAATTTAGTGCCCAACTTTTTCCACCATTTGTATTTCCCTTTCGCGGTCTTGATCACGTAAATTTCGGGGTCGACTTGAGGTTGAGTTCTCCTTTTCTTCTTCTTTGATTTTTCCTGCGACGGAACCTTTGGAGGATTAAGCTTGCCATTTTTAGGAGCTTGGGGCAAAGCGTTAACAACAAAAATAGAAGGGTTAGAAAGATCTTCCCCTTCTAGTGGTCCACGAGGCTTTGTTGTGTCGGTCATCATGACCACCCTGCATTCATACTCCATCTTTGCTTGTTGCACCTTTTCATACTTAAGCATTGCGCTATCTATCTTGTAGGTGGACTTGCTAACATTGTCACTAATCGTGATCTCCCCCTACCTACATCAATAAGAGCTTTGCATGTGGCTAGAAAATCTCTGCCTAAGATTAGAGGCACATTCTTTCTACTTTCATATCAAGAACAATGAAGTCGGCAAGGAAAATAAAATCATCTACCTTTACCAACACATCCTCGATCGCCCACCGCATTGATTGCGGAGTTATCGGCCAACCTTATGATCACATCCGATGTTTTGAGTGGTCCGATGTTAAGCTTTTCATAGTACTTTAGTGGAATGATGTTTATGCTCGCTCCTAGATTGCAGAGAGCCTTGTCCACCTTTCCTTGCCTAATTGAGTACCTAATGATGAACTGGCCAGGATCCCTTTGCTTTACGGCCTTCTCCCTTTGAATGATTTCGCTGCAGTGATGAGGCAACTTAAGGTCGGCTTTTGTAGGCTTCTTCTTCTTTAACACGGCCTCCCTTAGTAGCTTTGCATACCTAGGTATTTCCTGCAACGATTCAACAAGAGGGATATTAGTATGGACCTTACAAAACATGTTTAAAAAGTGATTGAATTGCTCTTCAAGCTTAAACTTCCTCTTTGGCTGGAAAGGGAGTATAATCCCATTATGCCGCACGAGTCCATCTTTCGCGGGTGCTACTGACTCTTCGGTAGCGGCCCGTTGCGGAGCGTGCAACGGTCCGCTGGGCGTCGGGCATACCCCAGAATTCATCCCGGAGTTGCTGACTTCGCCTGTTTTCTGCTTTGCAACCCACTTTTTGTTGATGTCGGCCACTCGTGCTGCTACCTTTGTCTTGTCCTCCTCTATCCTTTGTTGGACTTGGTCCATTTGATTCTTGATATTGGTAACGGCGGTGGCAATGGTGTTGATTCCGGCCTCAAGGTTGTTCAACCTTGCTTCAACGACCTCAATCTTGGTGTCATTGGTCTTTCTATCTTACACTAGCACCTCCAAAATCTTCATGATCCCTTGGTCATAATTTCCTCCTTCTTCACGGGCTCAACTACCCCACATTTGCTTATATTAAACCCTACAGGGGGTTGCAAGAAATTGTTGTTAATATGAAAGGTTGGGATGAGGACGGTTCCCATTATAATTATTAAAATTACCGCCCCCTGGCCAGGGCGATAATTGTTGTTATTATAAGGTCTATTGGGACCGCCTCCTTGTTGTACATAATTGACATCCTCAGTGGGAGCGGGAAAAGTGTCGGGTTTGGTGACCGCTATGATGGAGGTCGGTGGGACCGGATCCTCTCTCTTTGACGTGTCCATTTGATCAACCTGCACTCTAAGCTCGGCCAATTCTTTAGCTAAAGAGTACAATTTAAACTTTTTAGGATTTGAATTATGTAATTTTTTATTATTTAGAAATTTGTAATGTCATTTCGGAAATTGTAAAAAAAATTATTATAAATGAAATGCTTTTAGTAATTGTAGTTTTAAAATTGAATAACACAGTGGGGCTTATTAAAAGTAAAAAGTATGCTCTTGGGGAAGAACATGGTTGTAGGTGTTGTGTTTTAGCTAAGAGTAGAAAATAAAATATGAATAAAAGTGTGGCTGAATCCATGAATAGTGAAGATATTTTGTCAATCTTTACCATATGAACTAATGATATTTAACACTAATCACGAGTAATTTCGGGTGATTTTTGACTGTTTTACCATGATGATGATCCAATGATTAGATATTTAGATCGAATCATATTTTAATAGAGTTATTACAAATAAAATATTCAAATAATAAATACACAACTATTTTCTGCATATTTAATTATAGAACCCGGCCTCTAATCTAACGAGCTGTACGGCTTTACTTGTTTGTTGGCCTTGCTAATACAAAACCTAATTTTGTGTAGATAATTTTGATACTTAGTAATTAAGACAAAAAAAAGAAATAATAAAGCTATGGAATCACTTTGTAGCGGGTCAAAAAATAATTTAATACAAACACACATTGATTTACGTAAACTTCTTTATTTATGTTTATTGGTTAATTAATTTTACTATTTTGTCAATGCAAATTTCCTGTAATAACCTCATAGGGAGTATTACTTAAAATAAGTAGACAAATAGAGTTTTGGGCATAGAAGAGCTCTCCATGCAACCAGGATAGATAAAAGGCGGAGCTAAGCATTAATCTTCTGCCAAGCGGGCCGGGCCAAGAGGGTGGCGGCCCAGGCTGCAACGGCGGGGCGGGCGTCGAACAGCGTCTTAACCTTGGTTTTCAACAAGTTGGCAACTATCGGAATGTGGTGCAGATCGGCCAACGAGAACTCGTCGCCACCCAAATACTTGGATTTTCCCAACCGGGCCTCGTAAATGTCGAGAACCGCTGCCAACTGGGCCTGGCCCTCTTCGATCACAGCGTCGTCCACAGGCAGTCCCTTGATGGGCTTCACCAGAATCTCGAAGCTCAGTTTCTGGCCGGCCGTGTCGAATTTCTGAGCTTCCACTTCCAGCCAAACTCCGATGACCGCCATCTTCTTCGGATCCTCCGAGATCAGTGGAGTTCCCTTGTTTGCGTATGCATGCGCGATATATCTCGTTATGGCCCGTGATTCTGCAATATCAAGGGGGCAGTTTGGTAGGAAAGATAAATAAGCAAAACATGATAAAAACGCATATTTTAGGTCATTCTTCTTTTGTCATGTTACTCCAAGATAATCGAGTTATCTATACAAATCATATCTATGATTTCCACAGTTAATTTATCGAACAGGTGGAGTGCAATATTTATTATTTTTACCGAAGAGCTGCAAATCGCCATCTTGGAATCCGGGCACCTGACCGAATGGCTGAATCGGAGCAACAAATGTGGGTGAAATTAACAGAAAATAAAAAACAAAATAAAGAAGGTGAAAACACACAGAATTATGCGTACATTGATTGAGATCAAGGGGTCCTTCTTCTGCTGGCCGGTGGCTAAATCGATGAGTATGTGCTCGTAATCGAGGCCTTTTTCTGCTAGAGCGACAAGAACCCTTTTCGCTGCGGGGGAGAAAGGGTGGCCGTAGACCTTGATCGCCATTGCTGCTGTGGTGTGGTGTAAGAGGAGAGATTTGAGAGTGGTTTGTGGAAGAAGATGGAAGAGGGCTAGTGTTTAAATAGAGATGGGATCTCATTTATTTCAGTTTGCTGATTTAGTTAATCCATCATATCCGTATATAAACGTATATTATGCCAGATCATATGCAATCAATTTTGATATTAATCCATTACAACTACCTAACAGCGACCAAGAGAAATTTCATTTTAAGAGGGGTAGATAGGATTAGGACGGTGGGAGGACAAATAATAAAATAATTAAAAAAAGAAAAAAGTACGAGAGACTTAGGCCAATCGCAATGCGTTATGCGGGTGGCTCGAAGCACGTTCCGCCGTGACTAGACGCGCGCGGGATGCGTTGCAGCGTCCCGTCGCGTCCCCAGCCCGCCGAGACACCCGTCTCTCCGAGACGTTGCGCCACGCGCGCGACGTGGCGCGCTCCGGCGCCATGCGTGACGCCCACTCGCCGCCCCGCGAGTGGGTTTCGTCACGCTGACGCAATAAATCATTTTTTTAAATTCAAATTTAATAAAAAAAAATTAATTCGAAAAACGGTAATATTACCGTTTTTCGACCGTTTTCCTATTTTTTTAAATTTTATTTTATTTTTTTACTCTATAAATACTCCTATTTCATCCTCATTTCAAACACAAACACACATCTATTCTTCTCAAATCATCTCTCTTTCAACTCCAATTTTCATCTCAAATCAACTCTTTTATTCTTCCCCCAAAGTTAATCGATCTAATGGATCCATATGAGCAAATGCGTCGAATAATGGAAGAATCACTTGAAGAAGATCGACGCCGGGAGGCGGAGGAAGCCGCGCCGCCCCAAAGACGCTCCCGGACTTACATCCATCGTAACCGGGAGGAAGCTGCCGAAAGGTTAGTCCGCAACTACTTCAGCGATAACCCGGTTTGGGGAGATACCTACTTCCGTCGACGTTTCCGCACGTGGAAACCGCTATTTCTCCACATCGCAAATACATTGGCAGCTCGGGAAGAGTTCTTCCAAGAAAGGTTCGACGCCGTCGGCCGTCCCAGCCACACGACGCTGCAGAAATGTACTGCAGCAATCCGTCAACTTGCGACTGGACAAACGGCGGATGTGTTTGACGAATACCTCCACATTGGAGAAAGCACTAGGAGAATGTGCTTGATCTAATTCTGCAAAGGCGTCCGGGCAGCCTTCACCGACGAATTTCTCCTGAGGCCAAGCACGACAGATTGTCAGTTTCTGCTCCACCTTCACGAAGAAGTGCACGGATTCCCCGGGATGCTTGGCAGCGTCGATTGCATGCACTGGCAATGAAAGAATTGCACTGTGGCTTGGATGGGGTCGTACACTAGCGTCCACAAAGGCACCCACCCTACCTTTATACTCGAGGCCGTTGCCGACTGCCAGCTATGGATCTGGCATGCGTACTTCGGGGTCCCCGGATCGAACAACGACATAAACGTGCTCCACCAATCCGACCTCTTCGCCGAAGTTTTGGATGGTAAAGCGTCGGCCATCAACTTCATCGCTAACAACCGGCGGTATAAAATGGGGTACTATCTTGCCGACGGCATCTACCCGAAGTGGCCAACCTTCGTGAAGACGTGCAACAGCCCTGTGAACGCAAAGCAGACTCTTTTTGCGCAGAAGCAGGAGGCTGCTCACAAGGATGTGGAGAGGGCCTTCGGGGTTCTCCAAACGCGCTTCAACATAATCAAAGCCCGATGGAGGGTTGCAGGTTTCGTCCCTTAGTTAAGAGATGGAGTAAAAAAATACAGTGGGGCCCAAGAATAGTAATTTAAGAGACGGTTAAGGGACGAATAAGAGACAACGTTGCAGATGGCCTAAGGCCATCCACAACGCTGTCACTAAACCGTCCATTAAATTACTATTTGCGGGCCCCACTGTACTTTTTTACTCCATCCCTTAACTAAGGGACGGAACCTGCAACCCTCCGTCCCTTAACCGTCTCTTAAATTACTATTCATTCAATTTCATTTTTTATTTTCATTTTCAACCAAATTCAATTAAAAAAACACACTTCATTAAAAATAAAATAAAATTAGAACATAAAAAAAATACAACTTAAAATTCAAAAAAATAAAAAAAGACATAATTAAAATCCTAAAAAAATAAAAATGGCATAATTTAAAATACAATTTTACAGAAAATTAAAAAAAACTACTCCGCTGGCGAATCATCCCCCGGAGGCGGTGGAGGTGCACTGAAGCTGTGAGGAGGCAGAATGCCAAGTTGTGCCGCCATAAACGTAACTCCGTTAAGCCAGGCTTGGTATTGGGCGGACGTAAAGCGGGAAGTGTCCGCCATTGTGGCAGTCATGTACATGGCCATAAGGGAGTTGGGGGTCCCCCCGAGCCCGAGCCCGCGTGGCTTTATTCGGCTCTGCCCTTCCTCCCTCTAGCCGCCTTCGCCGCATTTCTCCCTTGCAGCCGACGGCACCTACGAGAGAATCCCCCGGCATCATCTGCCAGGGTCTCAACCTCCTGCGAGGCAAACTCTTGTGGCCCGCTGCCCGAACCACCCTCACCAGACGAGTATTGGCCACTCGCCGTGTGCTTCGTGCGCTTCGACGTCGAGCCCGTGCTGGACCGCACACCGCCGGCCCACCTTTCCTCGTCTTTGACGTCCTCCCAAACATCGACATATTTGAATTGTTTGCCGGTGTCGTCGAAGTAGACCCGCAAAACCGACCTCAGAATGTCGGCTCCCGTAGCTCCGCTTTGGTAATGAGCCGCTTCATTCTTATGGATGACGCAGAATCGATTGACCTCTCTGTCGACTCGGTCAAAGTGAGCGCGGAGCATCTTATATGTGCGGCGGCGAGTCTTTTTCGGCTTAATCTCGTGGTAGGCCTCGGTGACCTTTTCCAAGAAGCACTTCCGGGGTTGTTGATTCCCAACGATGGGATCGTACGAGACGCTGATCCAGGCGTTGTACACCACCAGCGTTTCTTTGGGGCCGTACGGATGCCGGCCTAGATCCTCCTCCTCCTCCTCGTCCGCCTCGGCCTCCGCCCTGGAGCTTCCCCCGCCTCGGCCTTCTTCCGGAGTGGGTTGAACTGGATAATCCTCCCGAATCTCGGATAATCCCTGCGAATACCGCGGGGCGGAGGGACGGGCATATGCATCAACATCAAAATTGGGTGGTTGGTACCCCCCCGGCGTCGACGAACCCTGGGTGCCAGGCGTCGACGAACCGGAACCACCCAATGTGTTGTACATGCTCCCCCAGTCGCCAAACGAGTTGAGATCCCACCCGCCGAAGCCGCCACCGCAGAAGTTTCCGTCGCCGGACATTTTGTGATGAGATGTTAGATGAAAATTGGAGAGGAAATGGAGATGATTTGGGAAGAATAGATATGTAGTTGTGTGTGAAATGAGGATGAATTAGGAGTATTTATAGAGTAAAAAATAAAAATAAATAAAATAAGGAAAAACGGCTATTAACGGTAATATTACCGTTTCACTTTTTTTATTTATTTATTTTTTTTTATTTAATTCGAATTTTAAAAAAATGAATTATTGCGTCAGCGTGACGATGCCCACTCGCGGGGCGGCGAGTGGGCGTCACGCATGGCCTGGGAGCGCGCCACGTCGCCTCGGCGCGTGGCGAGCCATCTCGCGTTTCGTCACGACGGAACGGGACGGGTGACGGGCTGGGGACGAGACGGGGCACGGCAACGCGCCACGCCGCCGTCCCGTCCCTAAGTGACGGGATACGGGCCACCGGCATGACGCTTTGCGGGTGGCCTAATTAGATACGCATATTTCAAAACAATACTACAGTATATCTTACTATGTACGGTTAGTGGTAATTTAAGGTCTAATTGTATGACATTTTATGCGATTAAATTTCACAATTTTCTATATTTCTAATGATTTTTAAACTCACATTACACATGAAATTTAATACGTATAAATTATTTTTTCTTGGTTAACATAGTATTGTAACACGTGGTTGAAATTTTTCTAAAAATTTACTTTTAGTTCAATATTATTCTTGAATTTTATCCTCTAAACATATGCAATTAGAATCTTGTTAGAATCTTTATATAATTACCTTTAATTTGGTATATATTTTGTGAAAAAAATAATTTACACTTAGATACTTATATAAATTGATATCAGTATACTCTAATTGACATTATTACAACAACTACTTGACATCGCGTGAGAATTGATCTTAGCTGTTTATTTTAATGTATAAATTTAATATGTTGGATACGAGCCAAGAATTTTTGTACATAAAAAATTCTTAACCTCTCGGCCAGATCTTCTTGATCAATTCTGTACGTCCACGTGTCATGTCGTGACAACTCTTTCTAGACGGGATCTAGAGCTTCCAGAGCGTCCATCAACTAGATCTGAAAATCTTACAACAAGAAAGGTCGTAAGAGAATCAAGAACACCTTCCGACCATGCCTTTACTATAACCAACCTCACAGATCCAACTCAATCTTTTACACCGATGTATCGTACTCTCTCAACCAGGTCATCAAAAAAACTGCTAAATCTTTCCAAAGTGAGAGAAGGAGGGAAGGCGCGCTACAACTATGATAACAACCAGCTGAAGTTAGCTAAAAGTTATTACGAAGTTTATCTCTTTTTTTTGGAGGACTGTTGATGGAAAAAAGTTTCCCTCCATTCCATAATAGTGGATGTATTTTTTTAGGCACAAAAATGGTGTTTTAAGTATTAAATAAAAGATATTTCTTGCGTTCTTTGTTATTAGATGCATTTCTTTTCGGCGCGGAGTTTAAAGATAGTGTGTTAAGTGGATGGTGAATAAAGTAAGAGAGGTGAAGGGAGAATAAAGTAAGTGAGAGGATTACTTTTTACCAAAAATATAAATGACTCAATTATGTTTAAACTTTTCAAAATAGAAAAATGACTCGACTAACATGGAACGGAGGGAGTAATAAAGTAGAAGAGAGGAAAAAGTAAAGAAAATAAAGTATGAAAAAGGGAAAAGTAAAGATGGAAAATGTGTTACTGTACTTTTTATTAAAATGAGAACTTTACTCTACTACTCCTATGAAATGCCCAAAATAGAAAATGATTCTACTGCTATAGAACGAAGGGAGTACATTTTACTAATTTCTTACTCTTTTTTCTTCTCATTTTCAAACTCTATATCGAGTGAAAAAAAAGAGTTCAAATAGTGCCGAGGGAGTACACCAAATGGCTTCTTTAATGTCCATTTTTAGGATTTATAAAACCAATTGTTGAAAATATTGTAGTCTTTACACGAGCAAACTTTACTAAAACACAATAATAAAAAAATAGAAGCTAAATATAACAAAAGTAACAAGATGCAAAATTATTTTTCAAGTCGAGCCAAAGTATTCATCTCTCTACAAGATGAGATTCACCCAGATTAGTACCCACGGATTGGTCTCAAAGATGAAACAACTTTCTTCCTATCGAGTAGAAACACCTCAAACTCGTAAGTACCAGCAAATTTGAATTGGAGACGAGTACCGAGCAATGCAATACTCCTAAATTGCATACTAAGATGTAGAGAGCTAGAGAGAGAGAAAATGCCTTTATTGATATAGGTCAAATTAATATAAAAAATTGAAGAAGCAATTTTATTCATTTTTTTATTATTAAAGAAAGTTCTTTATTCAATTTTAAAAAAAATTAATATAAAAAATTGAAGAAGTAATTTTACCTGCATGTCACAAAATTAAGTGATAATATTTAAGGTCAAATTATATTTCGAAAATTTGTCAAAAATATATTGTAAAGATATTTATAAAAAAATATGAGTATATGATAAATTTATTAAAAATATATACACTTTAAGGTATTGAGGGTATTTTCATCCAAAAAAACTTGGAAATAGTAAAAAGTACCTCAAATGATACTAACTCAAAGTTCACGGACCTAAAATGATATTTTCAAAGTTCACGAACCTAAAATGATACTTTGGCAAAGTTCATGGACCAAAAATGATGTTCCCTCTAAATAAAAATATGAAAACCGGAAAATGCAATGCTCAATCGCACGCCCAACGAGTGGGTGTCGCACAACATTCTCACTGACTGCGGGGGAGGAGGGCGTCTGGAGGGTCGTCTCTCCCTCTTTCCCTCCACAAAAGTCGCACCGAAGCCCCACAACACATCCTCATCTAGTCTCCTGTTGTGATGCTCGAAAACATCCATGTCGCGAATTTCCAAATGTTTGGCGTCAACTATACGTCCGAAAGAGAGAAACAAAATGGAAGTTTGTATAGTTTTAACCCGAAAATATATTTTGGTTAGAAACCAAAAATTGTTAGTATAAACTTCTTGTGTTTTAAAAGGCATTCCAATTAGGTTAAAGTTTAATTATCAAAATCAAAAAAATCTAGAGGAAAAAAACATTTGGCCTTTACTATAAGCGCATGAGAGATAGTGAAGCAGCTGCAGCTGCAGATGACATAAAAACAAGAAATGTAGAAGCAGATATTGTTATTCCCATTTTACAATACTAAACTGGTTATGGATTTAGCAGTTTCACTCTGTTGGTTTCATTTACATTGGATATTTACAACATCATCGCGAACCCACAAACTAGCACCCGGAAAACATAAGCAGAGGCAGGGAGAGAGCAGCATCATATCTGTTGTGCTAAAATGCTTCTTCTGGCTTCAGAAAATTGTGGTACTCCAACTGTGTCATCTCCCCACCACTCCCTGGCTCGAATTTGCAACGGTAGAAGCTGCAGATACATCCACCAACTAATCAATTTGACAACCATATATCTTTATTTCATTTAAACCTAACAGTTCATGCAATTCTCAACTACTCGTCCTTTCTTCCACATGAGGGAAAAAAATTTAATGTTGGCATATGTTTAGAACCCAGTCTGTCCAGTTAACAGGTCAGCCAACCAACATGTATAGTCACTTATCAATACTATCAGGTGCCGATCATGATTATCCATCTTAGTTGTGAGATTATTTTAGTTGGATGGGATGGCTATGACTGATTATCATTGTGAGATTCAATCTCATGAATCAAACATAATACACATTCAATCATGAGATATAATCTTTCAAACCGAATGAGCCCTTATAGAATAGAAACAGTCCTATTAGAGGCTTGTGATTTACAGAAGCCAGGTCTATGAAACTGGTGCCTAGCAGATGCATGTAAAGTTGTAAAAATAGAAACTTCCAAATTAATCGAAGCAGTACTACTGTGAGTTAAGTAAAACTGACCTTCCATCCAAGCCAAGAATTACCACTGTATTCTTCTGGTGTCCAAAAGCAACAATATATTGATATCCTTCAGGTAAGCGAAACTGAGCCACTGACCATTCTGAGCTGAAATATTTCGGAAGGACTCCTGACAAAACAAAAGAAAACTGATTCAGGCCCAGAATTGTTCAAAGAAAGGCAGTACATACTTTCTACTTCCTCATGAATACCAGCTAGACATATTCTCACGAGAAAACAAGGGTGCAGAAACAGGTCCAATTACTAGCCAACAACCATGAAATGGGGAAAAACAAACAAAATCAATGCTTTAATTATGTTATAAAAATATGTATGCTAATAATTGTGCTTTTAGGAATTCACATTCAATCTTCCATTAGTGCTAGTAGTTGTGGATAAGAATCCAATCTGATTTCCTTCTGAACTCAGACAAATTGATAGCAAGCAATTTGCAACTCCAGAATAAAGTAAGAGGCTGCAATATTTCATTTAATAAGAGTGTAACTCAGCATTATTACCTTTCATGAAAGACAGTGAAGAGCCTGGTGTCGTAGCAGAAGGGTTTGTATCAGGAGGGCTGTTTGACCTCTCGCTGCCGACATTCCCAGAATGGACCTTAAGGCTGAAAACGTGAACAGTTCCTTTATCACTTGACACTGCCAACCATTGAGCTGTGGGTGAGAATGCCACACTATATATTTCTGCCCTGTCTGCACCCCTTCGGACCTGCAGCATATTACAAGTGGGCTCTTCTTAGATCAGTTTTCCATGGGTGGAGCATAAAACACAAACAAAATGATCAGGCTCCAGCCGCTTAACAAATGAAAACAAAATCTGAATCAGAATACAGCATCTTCCCCACCTCATACCTATAGCATTGTGACCAACATAATAACAAGAAGAATATACAAACAAACAGACCTCAAAAAAGAAAGAACATGATATGAAGATTAGACAACAGCATACTGCAATACTCTAATCCATTTGATGTTAGCTCATGAGAACAAAACAAAGGGGCTACAAAATTCACACTCTGCCCACATATTCCAACAGCAACGTTATCTAAATTGCTATTAGCACCAACTCAAGACCATCTCTTGAAGTAGTAACCAACATTTACATTATCGATGCTTAAATAAATGGATGTATCAACAAACATGACACAAATATATCGAGCCTGATGGCCTAATCTAGTATGACAAATAAAACAACAATAGTAACATCATAAAAAAACAATTTACCTCCTGCAGCAAACTCCCATCGTGTGTGTTATATATCCTAACAAGCGTCCCCTTGGTGCTAGCAGTAGCCAGCAAATTCCCATCTTGAGAGAGGGTAAAGCACGCAATTCTGGAATCATGAGCATTGATGAATTTAGTCCTTTTTGATGCGTAATGTTCCACCCTGACCTGCCCCTTCTGCAGCCCTGGACAAACCAGCACAAACGATCCTGCAACCTGCGACACCGCACAGAGTCCCTTGGGGTTCGCAATAGTCTCAATTTGATGCAACAGCTTCAAATCCGCGAAATTGTACACAAAAATCTTCTGCTCGAGAACAACAATAATTCGATCCCTCCGAAGCCGAACCCCGCGCACTTCAGACCTGAAGGACAGCTCCCCGATACACCTGCTCTGGTGGTCGTCCCAAATCATGACCTTATTCAACGGATACTGCGGCGCCTCGCCACCGCCGACCAGCGCAAGGATATTGCACCGGAAGAGCATCTCGACGGCGCCAACTCCCCCTCCGTTGCCATCGAAATCGCGACGGAAGATCTCGCGGAAGGGATCGCAATTGAAAATTCGGAAGCCGCGATCGGTGCCGGTGGCGAAGCAGCCGTAGTCCTGGTTGAAGGAGAGGTGGAGGAGCTTGATCGGGGTAGGGTTTGGATTGGGGCTGAAGGCGGCGGGGTTATTATTGTTGGCGGCGGCAGCGGCGGAGGAATCGCGATCGTCAGTGTCGGGAGCGGCGTCGTAGGAGGATCCTCCATCGTCCGGCGGCGTGTCGGGGTGGAGGCGCTCCTGCTGCTGCTCGAGGTAGGGCTGGAGCATGGGGGAGATGAGATTGAGGTTAGGGTTAGGGTTAGGGTTAGGGTTAGGGTTCGGGTGAGAGGCGATGCTTGAAATTGTAGCCATGGCGGTGGCGGGGACTTGGATGGAATTTCGGGAAAAGGGGGAGGAGTGGATTCGATTTGGGGTTGGATAGGATCCAAGAGATGAGAGAGCTTAAGAAGGAAGGGCTGAAATGACGGTTGAAGCCTCCGGAGATTTGAATGGAGAAATTTCAGAATAAGGGTTTAAATTCGCTGACCTTTCGTAATTTGAGATCGATGTATGCGTATTCTTCGTAATAAGGGATTTCTGATATTTTAGCTTATTTTATGTGCTTTTTTAATATTATTTCCCTATAACTATTTATCGTCTAAATTATCCCTTCAAATTTTTAAGAATTGAATGATCCCTTCAGATGTAATGTCAAAGATTGATTTTCACAACAAACGTGAGGGAAGTTTTGGCTACTTTAATCCTTTGTCATATTTCTTCACAATAAACTCGATGTAAATCCTAAGCGAAAATAAACGAGCTCATTTCATTTTCATTAAATAAAAATGTATTATTAGGTTTGATAAATTCAAACGTAGAGTTTATAATGTTTAAAGATCCAAGTTTTTTAAAGTCAAATTTTAATAAATAAATATTAAGTTGGTCCCCATTATTTTCTCATATCTGATCGGTGCAAGTTTTAAAAAATTATTTGACTTTGTAAAGGAAATTGAGTGGAAAAAATTAGTAGATTGTGAGACATACTTTCAACTACCAGCTTTATATTGAGTTAATAAAATATGAGATCTATTAAAACAAATAGTAAAGTGACGTGACATTTGTTCAGGAATTAAAAATGAAATATGAGATATTTAATGGGACATATATAATAATTTTATATGATGTGAAGCTAGAGATTAATTTGATCAAGTAAAATACATGTGTTTGTTGTTGATAGTTTTATTTCAAAAATATTTTGATTCACGACACAAAAGAGTTATGCGAATTTAACTAGAAATGAATTAATTGATGTGAAATGAGAAAAAGAAACAGCACTATATAAAAACGGACAAAGTAGTGGGAAGATGTTTAGATATCATTTTTAGGTAAAAATTTGAAGAGGATAATTTAGACGATTGATAAATTGTTAGGGGGAAATAATATTAAAAAACACATAAATAAACTAAAATATCATAAATTCCTTGTTACGAAAAGTACGTATGCCTCGATCTCAAATTACGAAAGGTCAGTGAATTGAATCCCTAATTACGAAAGGTCAGCGAATTTAAACCCTTATTCCGAAATTTCTCATATGAATCGCTGGAGGGGCAGAAAAGGTATTTAGGGGGACAAGAAGAAAGAATTGTCACTGTATTCGATTCGTTAATTGGAGGGCACGAAATGTTAGAATTAGACTAAATGAAGAGCGACGTGGCATCTCCCTCATCCTTTTCGGGTCGGACTTTGGGTTCGGGTTCTGTTAACTATTGTCGATACCTTAATCAATTCAGTGATGCCAAAATGTTTATATCTACAAAAGGGTTACTTTGTTGATTTATTTATTCATCGACAGGGAGTAGTAAATTTAGAACGTTTATCATTCATTGCTTTCTCTTAATTATAGTCTCGGGTTTGGATCCAAAATCAGGAAACTAAAATAATTCGGATGTGGTTGTATGCGTAATATTCCGATTAGTGTTTAACACAAGTAACAAATTAACCAAAACTACACTTTAATTACTGCATCTCCAAATCAGACAAATGTTTACGTCTTTTTGGAGCTATCACGAATAAATTGTTTTTCAAGAGTTTCTAGATAACAAAACTAGATAGAGTTAATCAGATTACAAAATAGGGGCTGCTTCTATAATAATGATAAATGACAGGAAAGCATCAACTAAAAGAATCTGACTATATTCATGAGAACGAAATCGCAACTGCTTCTTACAAAGCACTTTCGTTTTTTTTCGAAAATGCCTACAAGAGCACTTTCGCTTGGCTGTTTTCACACACACACACACACACACACACATGACACATGTATAGTATTCTAACAATTATTGAGATTGAGGATCAATAACTTTTGTTAAAGAGTAAACATAGAACTTCTATGCGAAACTATCTTAAAATTTGTTGATTTGGGATGAAGTCGAAGTCAAGGCTGGACCTGGGAGAAGTGTGAGCATAAAAAGATAACTTCATTTTTGACCTGCACCTCTTTCCTGTTCCAACAGACAGCACATCATCAGAGCGCCACTCATAACAAGAAATATCAACAGCATAGTCGCAAGAACAGAAAGTGGATTCATCAAATCATGACAGGCATGGGATCCTGGTTAAGACAGATTGAAGTATACTGGAGTGAATTAAATTAAAACAACAAAGCAACTACGATGTCTTATTTTAACTTGGGAAGAAACAGAAATATACACTCAAGGTACGCTTCAATTCCAAATTCGTTTGGATGCCATGGAATTGAGGGTGTGTATTAGAATCCAAGCCTTCAATTCCAAATTCATTGTTTGGTACCAACCGTAAAAATGCTTGGATTTGTAAGAATTCCAATTTCATCTCTCTCAATTCTACAATTTGAGTTTCAGAGCCAATGTAAATATTCGGAATTCCAAATACTTGTAAAATTGGGAAACCTCCCAAATACACGTTGCACTCAATATACACACAACACACATGATGCACACAATACACATACAACACCCACTGCACACTCTACACATATTATACACACCGTACATAACACACACAACACTGTACACAACAGACACAAACACACAATACACACAACACTGCACACACTACACAGGCACAACATATACACTCGCACAAACAACTCAAAATATAGAGAAAAATAATGTGGAGATGCATAATGTTATCAATAAAATATATTCAATTTAAAGTCAATGTCAAATTTGGTTTATTTTTTGACATACCAAACAAAGAATTTGGAATAAAAATACAATTTTACATCAATTACTTAGTTTTACCAAACAAAGGGTTTGTTATTGAATTAGAATACCAAGTTCATAGAATTCCAATTACAACCCAATTTCAATTTCATTATATAACAAACACCCTCATAACTTACCCAGACCTACAGATTTCAAAGGTGTTAAAGCTAGTGCAAGTCATACCAAGGAGGGCGAATATGTATCAGGTTGCTGACTTCCAGATCAACACTGTCTGACATTCTTGGGTTGAAGATGATAGTGATAGTCCTTGCCTCCTTAGAAAAAGTCTGGAGACATAACCAAAAAGATCATTGCGTATATAAGCTATTAGAATGAACATGTGCAACTTTATCAAACTGTCCATGCCATGATGCAGTTTCTGTGCTGAGAGGGAACTTATGGGAGTTCTCCATGAAGGGAAATCTACAGGAGCATGAGGACCTAAGTTTGGAAATATCGCAGTAAAGGGAACTGCCTACTAAAATTAGACTACATTTAAAATAGTCTAGTTTTTTAATTCTGGAAGCAAGCGAACCTTTCCGTCTCCAACAAAAGTACAAGAGCACACAATCAGCTTTGCTTCCAGAAACCTTGACAAAATTCTAACCAAAATTGTCGTTTCTTCACCTGGAAGCAAATGAGTTTTGGAGATCAAGGAATTGCTTGGAAACAAATGGTAGTATGTCGATAATAGAATGTTGGTTCTCACTTTTACCTTTGAAACCGGTTTCTGCACTTGCATTCTTTACGGAATCCGTCTCTCTTTCTTTCTCAATTTGCATTACTTGCTGCAACCTCCTAAACATTCCACCACTGCATGATTTACAACTCAATGTGAATAAAATGTATAGAATCATGATCTGCATTTTAAAGCTCCTGAAATTGAACCACAATACAAGCACTAGAACCATACCCACCACAAAGGTCTGGGAAAAGAAACATCTAGTCTGTCATCAATTGCTGAGACTGTTCTGAAAGCTTCTTGAAATTGGTCTGCCATTGTTCTAGAGATGATTGACTTTACACTTTGAGCTCCCTCCTGCCACGACCACTTTGACAGTCAAGCACGTGAAGGCGTGATACATGGATTGAATGAGTTTTAAAGAACTTAGATAGTCATTCATATAGGAACTACCTCATCCTCAGTTTCAAAAGAAGTGTCACTATTTAAAGCCTCAGGCAGATCATTGTCTTCTTGGATGCTATCACCCAATGGAAGCACATTTCTTACTAAAACAGCCTGCTTTCTTCTTCTTTTCTGGATCTCCTGAATTCCATGTACAACTGAATGTAAACTGCAGTGTTGTTAGGGCCGCGGGGCGCACCGGGTCGATGAGGTGAAAATTTGGGTCGCGGGTCGACGAGTCGACGGGGTCGAGAGACCCACAAATCTAGGCTAATTTTTTTGCCTTTTAATATTAAATAAAATAAATATATTGCTCTAATGTTTATAATATATCAAATAATATAAATGTAGACGCAATTCATGTGAATAGAGATAAAGTGGAAAATATAAATGATCAAAATATCAAAACAGTTCATAAGTCATAACACAATAAATAATTGAAACCATTGTCTGAAAATATCAAAACAAAGGAATATATGAAGGGTGACAACAAAAGATCTTTGAATTGTTTATTTGTTTAGGAGTGAAGAGGCCGAATTCTAAAGTGTAGAAAGTAGGTTTGAAAAGTTTGATGTGGTGCATGCATATATATAGAGAATCGTGATTGAGAGAGTCAGAAAACATGTGAGAGATTTGAGAAAATCAGAGATAGCATGTGTTTAGGGCGACCCAGGCGACCCACTCGACCCAAGCGACCCACTCGACCCAGGCGACCCAACGGCGACCCTGTATCTCAATCAACTCACCCATGTTGGGGCGGTGATGGTCTCGACCCAGGCGACCCGGGCGACCCGAGCGACCCGAACGACATTTTGACAACACTGGTAAACTGTAGATCCAGGAGAAAAGTTTATAGAAGAGAGACTAACCAGTTTGGAACTTTCTTCTTGCAGATCACTTCTCTCAAGGAAGCCACCTAGAATCTCAGCCATTGAATGCCCTCTGGTGTCATGGTTATGGGGCATTTCAAAAGTAAGTATGTGTTTGTTATGAATGTTCAGCTGAGAGTCAGCCAAACTATTGTGCATCTCATCATCAACTACATAACCAATTTCATCTGCTATAAGGATTTTGTCAGATGATGTCCCTCCATCGCTATCACTTACAACCAAAGATTGATCTGGTTTATCTGAATGGCAGGGGAATGAAAATTTGACCTTAGCCTTTCTCCGGCCCCTGCCTCCTATATTGTTGATTAGTAAGTATAACATATACTATCAGTTAAGCAGAGACCTACTAAATGAAGAGGAACTGGGACATAATATAGAAAATATTTTTCGTAAAAGCATCTTTGCTTTAGGGAGACTGGGAATATCAAGAAAGTACAACAAAATATATATGAATTCTGCTATATAGCTTTTGCCAGAAATGCATGACTAGTACCTCTAGTGGATTTCTTTTCCTTCACAAATACATCGTGGTGGTTTGAGGAAGAGCAGGGATTCTCTTTTGACCGGACTAATGCCTCCACTTCACGACTTGCTTCAGACCATGTGATGGCCAAATTTTCTCTAACACTGTTAGAGGTGCCAGGACCAATTTTCTGGATGTGTTACCACTCAACGTTTAGAAACTATGATTATGAGATATTAAGATGGCCTTCTACGGGGTTCATACATAAGTACCACACCTCATAATCAGAAATAATTTCTTCATCAGAATACGAGACCGAAGATATGTCCGGTAAGAAGATTAGTCCTTTATTGGAACGAGCAAGGGTGTCAGAGGCAATTCCATGGTAGTGGTTGGGAGAACTCCTATCATTGAAGATAGGAGGTTCAACTTCATCTTCAATTTCATAAGCTCCTTTTCTCTATCAACAAACAAGATTAGCAATAACATCTTGAATTCAAAAGGATTTATATGATTGGGTCATTGTTGCAGATTATTAGAGTTAACTTTGCAGAATATT
Organism: Salvia splendens; assembly: GCF_004379255.2. Taxonomy (NCBI): domain Eukaryota; kingdom Viridiplantae; phylum Streptophyta; class Magnoliopsida; order Lamiales; family Lamiaceae; genus Salvia; species Salvia splendens. Next base: position 7,042,302 of record NC_056038.1, read on the forward strand.
TTCAGAGTAAGAGTCTAGCTGTTAGTAGTTTCTTAGAGAGAGCTTTTATCTATTAGAGTTAAAGTTGGTTTATGAGTCTTCTTATGTGTTGGAGTCAGCAGTTAGTAGTTATTACAAATAGCTCCTCAATGGAAGAGCAATGTGTCTTGGTATTGGTCTAGGGACGGTATTTATATAAGCCTCGGTAGAGGATAATTTTCTGTTCTTTCTATACAGTTCCTATTTAGTTTACTTTCTGTCTTTCGTTTCTTTTCTTTCTATTCATTTCTGGCATCTACCGTCATTACTCTATCAAGATAAGGGTCACACTTTTACTTATGTCCCGAACCATTCACTAGAAATCATAACACCAATTGCAGGGATGAAGTGAAATATTGAAAGATCATAACAATTAAGGAATAATATTTTCTTTTCTTTTCTACAAGGAACAAAGAACTTTCATGTTTACATAGTAGTAAAAGAAAGTTTCTTCAATATTATCCTTTCCGGCAAATAAAATTGTCCAATTATTCCATAGATCATATAAGGATAGTTCTTAGAGTACTAAAACATGTAGCTCTAAGAGTTTGCAGTAAATACCCCAGGGGATGAGACAGACTCCTCCATAAAGGACTCTGCAGAAATGCATCAGGTAATGCCATTTGAGTTTGGAACCCAAGATCTATAATCAATATAAGAAATAAGAAATAAGAAATGAATCACATAAACTACCTCTGAGTATCTCAAGTTGTGAGAGAACCTTCATCTTGCCCTGCCAAAAACCATATTCGTTATGGTAACCTTGTCCAACATAGACAAGAAGATATTAAACTCCAATAGGAAAATAAAGACCATCCAAACAAACAAATTATGAAATAATTCACTATTTTCACAATACATTGTTACACTTTATTTCTGCCATTACAGCTAAAACGGCAAACTAGGACGTGGACAAATGTTTGTGGATGATTGATCAGGGCATTTACCTTGCCATTTTCATCTCCACCCAAGGATACAGTGTTCCGTATCCACTCACCATCCGGATCTTCATCCTCTTCTGACAGAGAATAACAAAGGAGATAACAGACAAATTTGTGAAATAAATACAGCAAACAAACTTGTTCGAGCATCATGTTGACCAGAAAAATATCATCATAAACTTAACAAGCAGAAAAACCGAACGCCAGAAAGAAAAAAAGACCTATTACCAACTTCGTGATAAAAAAAATCATACTATCAGAACAGAATCCCCCGCCCCAAATCATATAACCGAACGTAAATAAAAAAATTTACCGAACGAATCAGAATCAGAATCAGAAGAAAAAACGAGAGTTAAAGTCAATAATCTTAACTTTTCGCTTTATTGATATTTCCAACTCTTACCAGATATGCTCTGATCGGAATCTTCATTTTCTCGAGCTTCATCTCCAAACTACAAGTCCGAAATCAAACTTTATCAGCTGCGGCAACAAAAAACAAACAAATGCAGCCACATAATATGAAACAAAATAGTAGTAATACATAAAATTATCAGCTAATTACTTACGCCGGCAGCGTTTCTCCGCCACATTCGTGTAGAGGTGCTTATTTCGAGAGCAAATTATGAAAATTCCTCGCCCTAAACTGGAACTCGTCTCAGCAAACAACTGTTTTGTCGCGCAATGCTACGCTGATTGAGGGATAGCTGTTGAAAATTCCAGTGAAACCTGAGAGTGGTTGAGAAGCTGAAGCAGGAAACGTTTTCTTACACACGATTTTATTCAAAAGTTTGCTCGTAGCGACTATTGTTAGCGACTCTTATGTTTTTTATTAAAAATTTTAATTTCAATTATGTAAATTTATTTAATTAGAAGTTATAAATATAACTAATTAGAAAATAAAAATCGGTGAACATGCTTAATTTCTTGGCTCTTTTTTTAGATAATTACCAAGGGTATTATCCACTAGCGGACCTAGTGACTATTCCTCGTGTTGATTTGTAGGCACAATGGGTGGAATCAACAATAGCACTTAGAGAATCTCCAATGGAAAAGGTAAAGTCGTATAATTGTCATATTTGCTTTTTTTTAATGAAAAATCATTCTCCAAAGGAAAAGTTATTTGAGTATGCATTATACATTTTCTCATTTTAAAGAGGTATTGGAAATGTGAAATTTTATAACTATCATATTTTCCTTCTTTCCATGAAAAATCATTCTTTAAGGGGAAAGTATTTGAAAATGTATTATACTTTTATATTTTAGAATTCATCTTTCACTATTTTTTTTATTTAAAAAATAATTTACCTTTCTATATATTTTTTCTCTTTAGAGTTTGTTACTTTTTATACTAATTTTTTTAATTTTAGAAAATAATTTACTGTTTGTGACTAAAAGAGACTCCCACAGTTCAAAGAGCACCTATGAAGTTCATTCTTTTCATAAAACAGGACAAATATATATCAACTAGAATTTGCATTCTTTCAACTAAAACTCCCTCTGAATGGGGGAAGAAACTTTTTTACAAGCAGCAACCAAATACATATCAAAGAATTCACAGCAAAATGGGATATGTACAGTTTTACAACGGATAAAAATGTTCCGAGACTTGCCACAAAATCTTCACAAGGACTGCGACTCCCTTCCAGCATTCGTCAGAAGCTTCGAAGGCACTCATCTCACGTACCACCTGCACCATGGATCGAACAGTTACCACCAAAAAGACAGCATTTTATTTCAAAAGTAACACATCTCCGATTCCAGAAAAAGAAAAAGAAAAACAACCTAACTTCTACAAGCCAAGAAGAGATAGTAATCAGTGAGTCCTCGAATGATTTTGCATTTAAAATCCAGGCTGGATATAAGAAAAATGTGTACAAGGCAACAATTGTTTTCTTCAACAATGAGAAAAACTATAAGAAATATGAGAACCACAGAGATCTAATATATCTCAGTTGTGTAAGAGACTGGTTATGTACCTGTCAGCCGATGGCGATTACCCGGGTGTCCATATCCAGAGTGCCATATAAATGAAGTGGCTCGTACGTTCTTCCAATGTACACGTAGCAACTGGGACATTTCATAAAATGTATACATATATGTAATTCCTTGAGGAGCAGCACCACGAACACACACATTTATGGTCGAGCATCACTTTCAACTCTTTTATCAGTGACAAGTATAACATACTGCCATATTACTCTTCCTACTACGTTAACCTGATTCAGCAACTTATTGTAATTGGGCTAAATGAATACAAATGCTAATTCTGTAAGGGCATGGGCAGAAGTTATATGGTCGGACCTGCAAATATTCAACGATATAATAGTCAGGAAAAGGACCATACATAAATCTCAAGGAGTGGTAAATGGTGAAGGGATAATTTACCCGAGGATGCAATCCAGACTCCTTAATCAGAATTTGCAGGATCTGGGAAAATCATCGGGGCCAACTTTGTTATTATAAACAAAATCATCAAGCTTGAATATGAAACTCAGGGCCAGCCCACTCAAGACAGCCCTGCATTGCAACTGTGAGGTACGTACCCTTACTCCAACAACTTAAAATTGTCCGATAGCCCTTTGTCAACCAAGCTTAAGGTCATTTCTTCATTGATACACTTCAGTATGCAACACCTCTTTATCAGCATCATCAACCCAATTTGAAAAAAATTCAAAAAATTGGGAGACTTTATTATCATCCTTAAGCATCCGATAAAGAATCAGAGAGGTATTGCAAACTCAATACTATAACTGTACAGATTTACAAGGGTGACACATTCTACTAGAACTCCTGATGCATTGCACATTATTTGGTGATGAAGAACCCAAAATTGGAATGATAATTACAAGCTGTTTAGTGGCTAATGGCTTCCTTAGCAATACGCACAAGCTGCAATAAACCCTCAACGTCTTGGAAGTTGTAGTCAAGCGCGTTTTTAAGTGAACGGATACCCTCTTTGTGGGTATCTGCAAGTCTTGATGTAGCAGCTGTGAAAGCAATTCTTGATTTTCTTGAAGCTTCCATTGCAAAGGTAACATCCTGTGCCTACAGAAAGAAACAGTATAAAACTTTAAGACATGCAACAAAACAGAATGATTACTGCTGTAGCACTCGGAATTTCAAGGAAGTCATGTCGATGAATGAAAAACTAAAAGATTGGATCCCATGAAATATGTATCTGCTATAAGTGGAGTATCTAGTCATATACTTACAAAGTTCAGAACACGCAGAAGACTAGAACGATTCCGTGAAGTGATGATATGGCTTCCAGAAACTTGAGGAGAGCCCACAACTTTGGCTGAGGCAGCCTTATCTGCTGTCGCTTGGTGGTTCAAATTGTCAACATCAGAGGCAGAGGAGGAAGGAGATTCACCTGAATGGGGACAATAGATAATACTTGAGATCAAAGTTGTTGCACATAATTAACATACAATTTGTTACGTGGAGTCATGATAAAGCAGTCAAAGTTTTACCTTTTATATTTCACTTTGTAGCAGCTGAATTTACACCATACAATTAATAGCAAAGAGTAGTTTACTTCATATGTTTCTAGTTTAGCTATCCTCTTTGGACACAAGAAGTTCCCTATATATTTCTGATCTATCACACATTTTCGATGTGATGGTGCAACAATTTATAGCCCAGTGCCCTACCATAAACATTTTAAAGTTATTACTCCTGTCAGACTATTACTAGTAGCAGCAGGGGAACCAGTGGAAGATGTGATTCTGATCTAAATGAAATTATAAAGAATGCTGTATCAAAAATTTACCAGGGGCAGCAATTTGTAGAGCACTTTGCAACTCGGCCCGATCCCTGCTTGTATTGCTATGAGATGAATAAAGCACTCGCATGTAAGCAACCTCCATACATTTGTAGGCTAAAGCAGCACCACCCATGTCTTTTGACTTTTCAAAGTCATGGGCACAAAACCTACAAAATTTTAACCATTCAACAAACAGAAATGTTGTCCGGTTGATCCATGTCCATTAATGGATTAACCACTATTAGATAAAGGAGAGAGATACATATGCAATGGACAAACTTGTGTTAGTGTAAATTAACGTTAGATTTTTTCTTTGTATATGAAGAACACAAAATAAGACAATACTAGTTATAAGTTGTAACCACTGTTTCAAAATTTGAGAGTTCCACAATGATAGTGTGAAAGTATATTAACAGGTAGCATTGAGGATGGTTGCAGATGGAGATTAATGACTTACTCGCAGAGTTTTGCAGTGCTACTATATATGTGCAATGAGTGCATCAGTTCATTATGCTTAGTGGCTTCACTACTTCCGGATTCGAGCAAAGAGGCTCCATGGAGAAACTTGAGGGCAGCTTCAAAGTAAAGCCCAATACTAGTTCCAGAATTCTGCCAAACAGATTTCGGTTATGGAAAATTGAGAAATAGATAAATAACAAAATCCAGACCACCAAAATAAGCATCAACCTTAAGCCGATCAGCCATGTGTTTGAGGTCCTTCGCTTCTTTTAAAATGGTATTAGCGGCATGGCTGGATGAATCCCTTCGAACAGGACTTGGAGCGTCAACATCCCGAACTTTATGAGAGTTTGGAGTTGGATGCCTCATAGGCTGATCATTTGAGTTCTCAAGTTTCTTTCTCTGATTTGAGGCCTTTTGTGCATCACCATTATCAGATGCATCAAGAGACAAAACTTTTGAACTATTTTCCTTCTGAGATACAGAAACAGGAGCAGTGTCAGTCTGTATTCTTGCTAAGGGTGGAAGTGAGTGTGACTTCCCATTCCCATGTGTTTCTGTCTGGTTGCTTTTCTTCGGTAATTTTTCATTTTCATGCTCTTGTGGGAGAACATGCTTCTTATCCTGGCTTCTGATGGCATCTTGACCATCATATCCAAGTTTCTTTTGACTTGGTGCTTTAGAGCTCTCACTTGACATTCCTCCAACCATATCTTTCTTGGAGACAAACTTATCACCCTTTTTAGGAGTGCCAGATTTCTCATCAGACTTGTTTCTTCTACTCTTTGATTTCTCCTCATGCAAATGCGTGTGATCTGAAGCATCGTTTCTTGAATCAGAAGCCTTGATTTTAATCTTGTCTACTTCAGAACCAGAGGCATGAGCCTTGTCTTTGGATTGTAAGGACGAACCTTTTCCAGATTTTTTTGAGTGAACTCCACCCTGCGATTGGTCATTGTTTGTTCTTGTTTCAGTATCGAATTGCTCAGAATAATGTTTTGTACTAGCATACTGATTACTTTGACATAACTGATCACTGTGAACATCATTGGCATGATTATTGGCAGTAAGAAGTGTATCTATATTATCCAATCCTGTTCGGGCGTTCCCTCCATCATCACTGCCTGAAAACATACCCGTGTTGGCAGCAGCAGAATCATGAAAAACAGTCCTTCCTTCGTGGCTTTTCCGTGCTGATGAGACCTTATCAGCATTAGGAAATCTCAGAGGGGATGAGGAAACTGATTCAACTGGGGAACCTTTAACTTCCTGGCCATTGGTTTTGGTTCTATGTGAACCAGATACCTTGGAAGAGCTTGAATTGGCAGCAACAGAAGGACGGGCAGAAGCCATGTCACTTTTTAAATAATCTGCCGCTTGAGTACCGTTCACAAGCTGCCCATCATGTTGGTCCTTTATACTTTTGCTTTTCCTGTCGGTCCCTATACTGGTTTTGCTTCCACTCATAGCTTTTCCTCCAGACTTGGAAAGTCTAGCTTTCTTTTCTTTTCGGTGTTCACTTTCACTCAATTTTTCTATAAAATCACCAGAGTGCAAGTAATGTTGTTCTGAATTGGAAATGGCCTCATTATGAGTCCTAGAACCATAATTTTCTTTAACTCTCCCCTTTCTAGGATCTTCGTCATCATATTTTCCAGAACAGGGCAAACCATCAGCTGCAGGTGATGGAACATGCATTTCTACATTCATACTTGATGCTATACTTTTCATGGCTTCACCACTAAAATCCTTAAGGTTATTGTACTTGTCTCGATCATTACCAGATGTAGTATTTGACAGACTTGACGAGCGACGACCTGCTTTCGTGGAAGCACCACCTCCATTGTCAGAATTCCAATTTTCATCATCACAATGTAACTCCTCACTCTTAATTCTTTTAGAAGCTCTAGTGCTCTCCATATCAGACTCACGCTTGCTCTTTATCTTTACACTTGTACCTATGCAAGTCCATGCGAAGAAAAAAACTTTAGGAGGTTCGGGAAAAGAAGCCAAAGGTCGATGTAGGTATGACTCACATGTGAACTTGACCACAAAGAAGTACAAATAATAATGATAATACCTTTATCAGAAGAGCTGACTTGTGATATTTTTTCTGCTTTCGCATCACTGCACTTCTCCAATGCCATACTTCCTTGCCTCATATGCTGTCCAGAAGCATCTATGGAAGATGAGTTATTTGCGCTGTTCAGTTTAGTTATTTTTCCCAACATATTCTTCTTCCGTGAGTTTGATGAGTTGGTGGAACCATCTATATCCACTGAATTTGCAGCCACTGCAGACCCATGTTTCTTCTTCCCACTATTTGGTGCAGTTGGGACAGCAGCATCCAGGTGTTCTTGAGCCAGAGGCCTAGAATCAGCTGACGTGATCCCCACCGAAGCCATAATGGCATTATTTGGCCGAATGCCTTGACCCTCGGGAGGAGGGACCGGAACTGAAGCAACGGGATGGTAAAGGGCCCTTAAAGCATTAGTGGTCTCCTCCTCTGGGATGATACAACGGTTCATCCCAGGCCTGTAAGAATTGGAAAAGGTGAGTTTTCCACAATGAATAACTTCTAGACATAAACAGAGAGGCAGAGCTCGCCAACATAACAGTAATTGACCATTAAAGGCAGTAGTTGAAATTGTTTGGATCAAATACATATTCATTAGTGATAGAACTTACAGCCAGGAAAGCATCCTACAAAGCCATTTCTCGGGGAGATTTTTGGGATTAGTGTCAAGTGGAAGTAGTCGCCATTTTTTACACTTATCACATAAAACCCAATCTTCTTGGACCAGAGGAACCGATCCAGCTGGAGCTTCAGAATTCGGTCCATTTTCAAGGGAAGGAGTTGGCCGAGAAACGGGTGTAGCATATTTCTCTAGTGTTTTTTCAGAATTTCTGCCTGTATATTTTTCTCGGGATATGTTATGATCTTTACTTAAATTTCTTTTTCCAGCAAATTGAGGATCTTTTAACCTTCCTGAGGACGTCATTTCCCCAGAGATCGATTCGCTGTCATCATCTTCAAATTCTACATCTCCAAAGAAGTCCTTATACCTATCCTTTGGTTTCTCATGCTCTTTCTGGAAATCAGGTGTATCATTTTTAGATGTGAGACAATTGGTATGAGAACTCTTCCCACTTTTAGGATCCAGAGAAGACTCAACCATTGACTCATCTTTTGCTGCATATGCACCTTCAGTGGCTTTATTTTGAGCTTCCTTCCGTTTCCTCTTTCCCCCAGTTGATGATTTCTCAAGAGATGGTTCCAGACAACCCTCACTAACTGACCCTCCTTTCTGAGTGACTAATTGTTTCAAGGCACCAGGCGGTTCAGAAGCAGTAAGTACTTTTATTCCCTTAGAGGCATTAGACTCTGACTGGTCCAAAGTGTGAGGCTTTTCAGCCTTGTATATGTCATCCAGAGGGCAAGCTGCAACAGTAGTACTGATGCGATTTAATTCTTTAGATTCAGAAGCCTTGCCCGATGAACCAGACCTCCCACCCAACTTCTCAGCTCTGCTAGCATCTTGAGCAGGTGCCACACTCTCCAAATGTTCCTTCTCAATGCATGGGGAGAAGGCTTCTCGCTTTATCCTATCTTTTGCAGAAAAAGTTGCAGGGGGCATATCTTTCAATGGATCGGCAGCAATATGCTGAGAACTTGATAAAAGTGGAAGTTTCAGAGCACTAGAGACGAGTTCCTCATACCCATACGCATCACTATCATTTTCTTTATCCTTCTTCAGCGGAGAAACATTATTCTCCACAAAACCATTATTATTCTGATACGGTAATTCTGTGAAGTAATCATCGTCCTTTGCAGATGACACGACCTTTTTCTTTTCAGTAACTGTATGGATACTCCTGCTAGAAAGAGATCCATTCCCTAACAATCCAGACTTTTTGCTTGTTCTGTCGACTGGTTTATTTTCACTTTTTCCCCTGGACTTCCTTTTTTCTGTTAGATGGATCAGATCCTCGGATAGAGGGGATAGAAGCAGTTCTCCAGAATAAGATGTCATAATCTGCTTGAGCACCAACAAGAAAATTTTAAAGATTTGTTTACAAAAGAAAAGTCGAACAAAAAGTTCTTGCAAATAAATATCAACAACAATATTACCTGAAGAATACTGGTTGGTGATGCCTCAGGCACACCCAAAATTTTACCAAATTGTCCTTCACTAGTTGTGGGACTGTCGTCCATCGAAGAGGATGGCAAAACTACTAGACCAAGTCCACTGTAGATTTCAGCATTCTTCTGTGCTGACAAATTTTCTGAGCCAACTTTGATTCGGACCTTCAGTGTTCTCTGATCACTCACAGATTTTCTATTTGTTCCCCTTTTTAAGCTCGATTCTTCAGCATGTTTAGATTTTAAGTAGCCATTGCCTTTCAAGGAGCTTCCCACTGATAAAGATTTTCCTGAAGCAGTATGGGGCCTTATTGAAGGAGAAGCACTTGATGAAGCTAAAGAATTCTGCCTTTGATCCTAAATTAGAGAAAATCAATAACTCAACTAAACAGTCTATACATGATTTCAAGCCCGGCTATTCAGAGGACGTGGGGATAGAAAAACATAAGTTGAAATACCTCTGTGTGCGTCTTTCTTGGTGACTCATAGTTATAAGCCTCGGCTGGACTTTTTGTATGCGACCATGATGGACTCCGCTGATAGGTAGGTAAAAACGAACCATAGCCACCAAATTTTGCCCCTATAAAGTATTAATTAAATACTTTACATTCTAAAACCACATCTACATGACCCTAAAGTTACATAACTGGTTGTACTCTTTCTAACTTACCCAAATTCTCAGCTGAAACACCACCTTCGAAATCTTTCTGGAGGTGACCCAAAAATCTATGGACTTTTTCCTCCTATAAAAGGAACACAGAATGAGAAACATAAAGTAAAATCAATTAATAAAAGAAACAAGAATGAAAACCCAGAAAGCACGCTTCATATCACCTAATTCCACAACCTACATCAGCTCGCAAAGATGGAATGATAGCTAGCATTTAACATGTAGTCTATGTTCTTGTCGTCTTACAAGCCACCTTCATATACTAACTAAGGCTTAATTACTCCACAATATAGGTAATATCTTCTAGTTTTATACATAAGCACATACGGAATACATAATTGACCGTCAGATATTGGTAACTAGTAGCTCAAGTTCAATAGCATCATTAATCCAACTATTCCATAAACCCCAACAAAAACGAGAGAGCTCACAAATGCATCGGTCAACAATAACCACTTCACCAATTCCAAACCACCAACACCTTACAACTAAGGACAAGATTAAAACAACCATACTACATGATTAAGATTTAGCATAACATTACAAACTGAAGAAGCAATTCATACAGAAAACTAAATCAGGGTATTAATTGAAGATCCTCACAATGTAAGAGAGAGCAATATCAGGGTCAATGGTGGAATCTTCTCCCTCTTCTTGATAACCAAGAGCCTCCCCTTCTTCGAGCTCAGTTTCTTCCATATCTAATCCCAAACCTATCCTCTTTCTACCATCTCTACTGCCCACAGATATCATCACACACAAATTGAAACCAAGGGAAACAAATTACTAACAACAACAATAAAAAACTCCCTTAAAAAGTGAACTTTTTTCCTCCACCGTTTACTTTTCAGACGAAAATCTCGAAGGCACATATACAAAATTGAGAACCCAGAAAAACCCTCGGATGATTTTCCCTGATCAGACTTAGACTTCGATTTCCTCACCTAACAAAGAACGAGAAGGAAAAAACACATTTTGCTCAGCAATATTACCAATCTACACTCGGGAGGAAAACGAGATTGACAGATTTTCAATTTATTGTGAATCTGAGAGCTCGATTGATTCACGTAACGTGGAAATTGGATCGTGTTATGCGATCTTTGAAGCTCAAAACGTTGAGCAGGGGAAAAAAGTAGAGAGAGAAAAACGTTTAGAGAGAGATGGACTCTGGTTTCAGCAGCCGCGTTTGTTTCTCTAACTATTTTGTTTTGAGTAAAAATTAAATTAGAAAAAATTTAGCTTTTGGAGAAAAACACGAATATTCTAAATTCTCTTCATTCATATTTTTGGAAATTAACTGTTTCTTAATATTAACTGCAGTGAATTTCTGTTACAATCCATTTGCTGTCCCTTATCATAATCCAACGGAAAGCTGCCACGCGTTGTCAGGGCGCGTGTCAAACGCTCCGGTTAGATTTTCTTACCTTTTGAGAATGTGTGAATACATTAGATATAGGCATGCACAAATCGAATCGGACCGTCGGTTCATAAACCGGAACAAGAACCAGCACCGGCGGTTCAAGCAGGCCGATTCAGGTTCAAAAAAAGCGTGAACCATAACCGGCGGTTCAAAATTGTCGGTTCGCCGGTTTGAACCGGTGGTTCAGCAGTTCCAACGATAGGATTCCGGCTAGGGTGTAGGTTTTCAGGTTAGGTGTGTAGAAAAATCGGCAATTTACGTTCCAAACCAGCGGTTTCTGCCGAAAACCGCCGGTTTCCGACGGTTCCGGACCTTTTTCAGGTGGCAGCGTATAGGTGGCAGTGTATAGGCGCCTGAAAACCGGTCAGAAACCGCCGGTTTTCGGCCAGAAACCGTGGACTGAACCGCTGGTTCAGGCGATAAACCGGCCGAAATTTGAAATTTGAATTTATTTATTTATTTATTTTATTTCTTCCAATTTTACTCCTATAAATACTCCACTTCTCCCATCATTTTTACTCACCCCATTCTTGTGTTAACAAGGATTTCCTTCTCAATCTCAATCTCTCTATTCTCTATCCGCATTCTCTCTAATTGCTCAAGTTGTTTACTACTATATTTGTTGTTGTGTTCGTAATTTACCATTTATTCAATACTCCATATTCCATACTACTTTCATTTTGCATTATGTCTTATTCTCGTGGTGGACCGGGACGTGATGATCAGGGCAAAGGAATTGCCCAAGATCAAAGTAGTCGTTCCCAAAGATCAAAGCGACCTAGTCGTCGAGAAGTTATGGAAGAGGTTTCCCGAGTGGCGGCTGAACGCATGCAAGTAAGTTCTAAAAAATAAAATTATTTTTACAATTCATAATTTCATAAGATTGAGTTTTTAATTTTATTTTTTTTTCCTAATTAAAACTTCAACTTATATAATATTATAGATAGAAGAAGATCATAGGACCGTCATGCTACTCGCTGAAATGCATCAAGGTGGGGGGGGCGGTGGTAGTTCCCAACAACAAGATGACGAGTACGACGTGTCTATATCGTCAGACTCGAACAACAATGATGATAAATCTCATTCTCGTATTCCGTCTAGCACCAACGGAAATGAGGACATGCCTCCCCCTCCATCCACTAAAAAGCATTGAAATCTGATATTTTTGTTAAACACTACAAGAAAGTCCCGGTGGTAATTCCAAGTCCTAATGATCCGCTATCTCAGGAAGAGACATCGGCGTTTCATGCATGTTGTAACTATTGTGATAAAGTCTACAAATTTGCGAGTGGTGGGGGATATGACACCCTCTGTCGTCATTTGGTGACAAAGCATCCGGTAGAATGTGGCACTGCCGCTACCCAAACCCAACTAAACTTCCAACCCGGTGGCTCAGGTTCGTCAGGTACGCAACTTTTTAAATATGATCCTAAAAATTTTGCTAACGTTATGACTAGATGGGCTGCAATGAAACATTTTCCTTTTAATGTTTATGATGACAAAAAATTTGAGGTTACTATGCAAAGTGGTTTGAACGTAGCTGTCAAAAGAGTAGGTCGAATGACCGTTCAACAATCTACCGTTCGACAATGTTTGGAGAAAAAAGTTGAATTATCACGTTATTTACTCAACTTAGGACACAAAGTGAACATTTGCTCTGATGTATGGACTGATTGTTTTAATAGACATTCATACATGGCATTACAGTTCACTTTGTGGACAATAGTTGGACTTTGAACAAGCGTTCGATTGGTTTTAGAGAATTTGAGACACCACACACTGCACCCGAAATTGCTTCTTTAATTATTCAAGTTTTGAATGAATTTCATTTATGCAATAAGATATTTTCTGTTGATTTTGATAATGCAACTGCTAACACTGCAAGTATTAATGACTTGATTGCGGCTTGTGCTCCGGTTATTGGTGGTAAGTATTTTCATCAAAGATGCATATGTCATATTTTGAATTTATGTGTACAAAATGCGCTTTAATTATGGCAAAAGCACGTTAGTCCTATTAGAACTACAGTTAGATTAATCTATCAAAAGCCGCCTATTGGCAAAGCTTGGAAGAAGTATTGCCATCAAAAGAAGGTAAAATATACGAATTTTACCATAGATGTGTCTCATAGATGGAATTCGACATATGATTGTCTTAATTCTACTTTGACGCATAAAGATTCTTTATGTGATTTTTTTAGAACCTATCTCGTTCATGGTTTATATCTTTCGCATAGTTGTTGGGAACATAGCGTGACTTTATTTAAATTGTTCAAATATTTCAAAAATGCAACTGTTGAATTATCGGGTGTTTATTATTGCACTGTTGTTCGTGTTTTAGAGCATTGCATGTATATATCACTTGGTTTTAAAACTGCGATGAAAAATGCTTACTCTTCACCTGAATTGATGTGTGTTTTATATTATATGATTGAGAAATGACTTAAGTATTTCAGTGAGATTCCAACTGTGTTTTTTATTGCAAAGGTCTTGGATCCAAAACGGAAATTAGCCTGTACCTCCAGGATTTTAGATTTTTATTATAACAATTTGAGTTATATTGATCTTGGTCCACTTCAAGCATTGCAAGCCGATACCAATGACCAATGGGGAGTAAATCTAACCGAAACATTTCAAATAAACCTCCCGAACCGGTCAATTATCCAAGAAACCTTCGAGTTTAACTTGCGTGCTATCTACACCGAATATGAAACCAAGTATAACAGTACCCACCAAGTCAGAAGACCTACCCTTCCTCAACAACATAATTTTGGCTTCGCATTTCAAACTGATTATGATGACCTCGACACGCAATCCCAATTAGCCGACCTATACAGCTACAGCACCGGCGGAAGGTCGACATTAGGTATGGTAAGTGAGTTAGATTTATATTTCGATTCACTATTTTCCTTTGGTGATGAAGGTCCTACTCCTCCCGTCCAAATCGACGTCCTCGATTGGTGGGGAACACACACGAGAAAGATTTTCCCATACTTGCATCAATGGCCAAGGAGATTTTTTCAGTTCTGGCTTCCACTGTCGCCGTCGAGTCCGCTTTTAGTGTTGGATCACGTGTGTTGGATGAATCAAGAAGTAAGCTCTCCGCGAAAAATATGGAAGCCGTGATGTTACTTGATGATTGGTCCAAAGCTGACGTCAGAGAATAAGAAAATGATTGGGATGATCGTCAGGAGGAATCACAAGAAGAATTCACCGGGGATGAATCGTAGGTCAACGGTCAACCGTCGGTCAAGCCAAATAGGTAAGTAAGGTAAGAGAACTACGTGGGCTTTGATTCCCTAATGCAAATGAGCATTGGGGATACGTAGGCACCTCAACTTAAATTTTAAATTTAAGTTGAGCTCAAGTCCTTTTTCCTTTATTTCGTTTTTTTGTTAGTTTGTTTCTACTTTAAAAATATGCAAATACAATTAAATAATTGTATTTGTATATACTCTAGTCGGTTAAGTAGATTTCTCTATAAGACTAAATCAAGGAAACTTTTGACAATTCTACTATAATTGTTGATTGTTAGACTAAACTCAACATTTAAGGTTGTATTGCTAAAGATGTCCTCAATTTAGTTATGTACAAACATCTCCTTCGCCGACTAAGAGTATATATACTTATAAATTTACTGTTCAGAACTTCAAGTCTTTTTTGTAATTTGTAATTAGCTTCGTTGTAGACTAGTAGTGTCGTTGTATTTAAATTTTTTGTTTAAGACTTCAAGTTTTTTGTGATTTGTAATTGTTGTAACTTGTAATCTCAATAAAATTGCAATTTTCATCGTGATTTTTTGAATTTTATTTACGCACATTTCATACATAAATAAATAAGAAAATGCAAAAAAAAAAAAAATTATGAACCGCCGAACCGGCGGTTTCGGCCAAAAACCGGTGCTTTTGAACCGCCCCATGAATTGGCGGTTTTTTGAACCGGAACCGGAACCCTTGGTAGGCCGGTTCCGGTTCATGAAAATGTTGAACCGTGAACCGCCGATTTCGGTGGAACCGGTGTGAATCGGCGGTTTTTGAACCGTGTGCATGCCTAAGATTAGATATATACTCATTGTCACGGTACTATCTACTATGCATACCTTATTTCTTTTTCTTCAAGATAAAATTTAAATAGCTTAACATTCATCCAAATATTATGTGTTTAGTATGATTTTTTTGCAGGATCCTATTATCCTAATATTATAAAATGATTTCTAAAGTATAATTTTTGGAAACCATTTCGATTATCCTATTATCCTTATTATGAAATTATTTATAAATTACATTTTGTCATATTTTAAAGATTAATTATATTTAATGATATGAGTTATAAAGATGACACGATCTTTACAATATTTCCTTTCTAAAAATTACGAATATGGTAAGAGTATAATTTGGTATTGAAACAAATATTTCGACCTTCAAAGTCCAGCATGTTTAGTGAAATTTCATGAAATTATGTTGGGGAAAACGTAAAATATAAAAATTAAATTTGTTTATATTTAAATATACTCATATTGTAATAGTTTGATACCAACCAAACAGTGCATATTGAAGTCCATATTATTATTTTTTAAAAAAGTCCATATTATTATTTCAAGTTCGAATTCAATACTTGGGAGTTGGGACTTTATATTGTATTTAGGAGTAGGACATTAATCATAATACCTTCTAATTTAGTAAGAACTACATGTTTTTCATATATTGATCTGATTACGTCCCTATATATATTCTGATTTAAGATTAGGATTGAGATACTAATCATTTTTATATGTGTTCATTGGGTTGACAGAAAAGCGGACATAAATTTAAAAATGCATATAATTACCTAAAAACTGGTCTATGATATAACTGGGATAAAAAGCACAAAAATGATGCACCTGTTATCATCCTTAAGAAATGTGAAATAATATTGTTCAAGATATATAATGCTGTAAATTAACAAAATCAGTAAATAAGTATTATTGATTTAATAAAATTATTACTGTAATATTTATTTTGTTCAAATATCCATGACATGGTATTCTTTTAAATCTTTTCATATAAACATGTTTTCTTTTTAAAACGGAGTAGTATTTGAGAGGTACTCATGTGAGTGACATCAATGACGTAAATTATTCTAAGGAATGAAAATTCTGTGCATATTATCCGGTACACTTCACATATTCTTATGTAAAGGGAATAATTCTAAAATCTTTGTCAAAGTCAAAAAGATTGCAAACCGTTAATGTAAAAAACGTCTTCCAAAAAATTTGGGTTCTTGAGATAAGTACTTTTTTGGCATATTATATTTATTCAATTTACTCGAGATAAATATGTGCAAGTTATTTACCCTTTTTTAAATTTTAAGAGCATATGTGTAGATAATTAGAAATAATTATACTATGCCCAAATGTGTCCCAGGCGAGCGGAAGGGATCACCTCATACATAGTATACTACATTTCATGATACACTATTAAGAAATTGACCAATGGATCTCAATTTATAGAAATAAAAGTTATTACACTCCATGTGGATTTTCTTTATAATAAAAAAATAAGGAGTTCAATTCCAACTTTCCTAATATATCTTATAGTACTACACTAAGACAAAAATAATAAAATTTACCTTTCCCAAATTTCATTAATTTTAAAGTAAAATATAATAGAAATAAAATAAATAATGGTAACAAAATTTATCGCCAAGTCGTATAAGATAGGATGTGCTTAGTATTTAAGATGTAAAGATATTTTCTACTTATTGCTATTTATATTTTTTTATAAATTAAGTTCGTATAAGTATGATTACGTATCAATTTTATTATATACTAACGAATCACCAAAATATTAATAAGTTAAATATTATTAATTTACGAAAAACTTGTATCAATTTTATTAAAATGAATCATCAAAATATTAGTACTAATAATTTACACAAAACTTGTGTCATCGTGCATATGGCGTTTTCTATTGTTTTTTCTTTTTATTATATTATTTTAAATATAATATAATATAATATTTGTTTTTCCATTTTCTGTATAGCTCATAAGTATAAATTATCTTATTAGTATTCATTCTATTCAACGAATATTATTATTTCAGTTAATTTATTTATACTTTTAAAATATTTTTTTTAAAGATGGTAATTGCACATTTTTTTATTACTACAATAGTACTCCCTCTGTCCGCCATTAGGATTCTTGGTGGTATGAGTTTTAAGAAATGTTATTAAGAAAAGTAGGTGGAAATTTTTTTTTAGATTAGGGGTCTCATGTGTATATATTAGTTTTAAATGAAATGTGAGTGAAATGAGTTAGTGGAAGGTGAGACCCTATTACCATTTATGGCAAAAGTGAATCGGGACTCCTATTCGCCGACAAACGAAATTAAAAAAAAGACTCCTATTCACGGACGGAGAGAGTACAAAGTAGACATATGAGCAGTTTCTATAAAAATATATAAGGGCTAAAATTTCAATATTCTTATATTAATAAAATATGTTTAGTTCTTTATTTTTAATATAAAAATTAATAAAATTTGGAAAAATTGAAATTTTATTTTAGCTTAGTGTAGTAGTAGATGTATTAGGAAAGTTAGAATTGAAGTCCTACTTTTGATTGATAAAGAATATCCACATGGAATGCAATAACTTTTATTTCCATAAAATAGGATCCATTTGTCAATTTCTTAATAGTGTATTATGAAATGTAGTATACTATGTATGAGGTAATCCCTTCCGGCCAAGCGAGGCAGTTAAATAAGGGGTGAATTAATGTTCCTATTAAATAGTGATCAATGATTTGCGTGCGAGGTTGCAAATCTCTATTATTGTGCATAACACCATTAAGGCACCAGAAATATTTTCTTATTCAATAGTATTAAATTTGAAGTCCTTGCATTTGATCAATTTACACCTACGCATAGAATAAATACTATGCCATAATTCATAAAAACATTAAAATATAGTAAGATGCTATCACTCATTTGGTAATGTATTTATAACAACTTCAATCTTAATTATTGTTCTCATTCAAATTAATAGCTAATATTTTGGGTGTGCAGAAAACATTAAATGAAAACAACAGGAGTACGTTTTATTGTTTTCCAGTGAAATGCCATATAATTTTATTCTTTCTTGTAAGTTACTCATACTACTCCCTACATCCTCGAATAGGAGTTCCATTTATATTCAACAGTTTTAAGAAATATTAAAAAAAAAGTAGTTGGATTAAAATTAATGGAATATGAGTCTCACTTGTATATATTAGTTTTAAATGATATATGAATGAAATGAGCTGGTGGAATGTGGAGCTTCTTTACCATTTATGGTAATTATGAACTGAAACTCTTGTTCATGGACGGACCAAAATGAAAAAACGGGACTCCATTCACAGACCGAGGAATTACATGGTTATTAGCTTAATTTATTTCAGTGTGCATAGGAAAACGGAGCCTTTGGAGGGGGCAAAACAGATTTTAATCCTAAATTACATGGAGTAATTTTTAAATCTAACTCAATTTTTTAATCTCTAAAAATAGGTATTATGAGAAAGATAAATACAAAAAGTTATTAAAGTATCGTTGAAGCTCATCTTATAAGATAAAAAAGTTGCTAAAAATGAAAGTGAATAATTTTATAAGACGGACCAAAACGAAAATATAAGATTATTGTTTGGGAACGAAAGGAGCACTATTTTTGGATGTGTCTTGCGTGCTAGCTTCGTAAAACAACAAATACAACGCGGCGTTGTTCGTTCTTTCTAATGTCAACTTCACTTGGCTCATCTCCTGAATTACACTTGCGCCCTTTCCATCGCGCACGTTGTATATGGCACAGAACTTGAAGAATTCGTAATGCTCTCGAACCATACAAGTTGTGCGTTCAGGGTGTCAACATGCCATACCTCATTGCACTTTGTAGCATCGACATACTCACTGAAGATGCAAATGGTTTCGCCCAGGGAGTACGCAGCTCGGACGTTGGCCTTCTCCATTTCATTGAAGATGTTGATGGCATCCACAAACCAAGACAAGGAGAACCTAGTTTTGCTGCGAGTGTGTGCACGCACGCGCAGCTAAATGGCCTTAGGCATGGCTCGGGCCACCTGGCTTCTTCCTCCCTCTGCAAGTCTGCAACTAAGGGCAGCTCACGAGCAGCAGTCGTGGATGGTCTTAAGCAAGCAACCAGAATTGGGTGTATTCTTTACATAAAATTGTTGAATGATGTCTAAAAGTTTTAAGTTACAACTCCATCAAACTGCAAAGTGGAAGGCTATTCAAAAGTATTTCAAATTAAAACAGCCAACTTTAAACTGAATATCATAAAATCAATTTCAGTCACTAAATCTCGACATAAACATTGCCGCCATAGACATCAAGCAGTTGCGGAATACGTTCTTGATTCTCAACAATATACCTCTTAATAAACTTCTCCTCAGACATCATCAACAAATATATGAAACTGGTCGATTTCTTCAACAACTCCTTCCTCTCCAGCATCCTACTCACAACCAACCGTGGCCTCATCCTCTTCTCCACGCTGTAACCCAGAAGCACCGGGCATCGGGCAATGTCACCGGCCTTGAATCCAGCTTCACCAACAAGAAACCCCATGCTTCCCTTGATCTTCTTCTCCGACAAACTCATGCAAAGCGGATGCTTCAGAAACGCACCCATAACCTCAGATTCAGACCAGCCACATCTCCTGTAAACACCCATCTTCCGCTGCAGAGTCGAATCAGACATATTCGCTAACACCTGGAGTGCAAGAACGAATACCACTTTCGACGCATCGAATCCCATTTGCGCAGCGCGATCGACGAGCGCGGCGAAGGCTTCTCCGCCGAGCATCAGCAGCGACGGCTGGTTATTGAGCAGCAGCGCGACCGAAGACTCCGGCGCTCCTCGCTCCCTCAAGACCGCGATGTTGCGAGACATCGCGCCGCAGCAGCCGTGGACGAAGGCCCTGGGTGATCTGGCGAACACATTGACGACCTTTTTATCAGATCGGAGAAGTTTTTTCAAGTAATTGTAAGTTGGGATGAGGGAATTTTCGAGACTGCGCTGTAGAATCATGGGATACACTGATAGCTTATCGGCGGAGACGGCGGCGGGAACGCCGATGGAGCGGAGGAATTGGAGTTTGGGGAAAAGGGTTTCGTCGGGGCGACATTGGAGCACGAGGGGCCATTTGGTTACGAGTTTGGAGATTTGGGCGTTTGTGAATCCGAATTGGGAGAGGAGATCCAGCACTGCATCGGGGTTGTGTCGCGATTTGATGCGCAGTTTGTTGGAGACGGAGACGGCGTCGTTTAAGGATAGCCCACATGAGTTTGTGAGGTAGGAAATAGTGAATGTAGGATCGCTGCGGCTTCCGCCGCCGTCGGCTGGTGATTTGCCGGAGGAGGGGAGGGTAAAGATACCATCTTTTCTGGGCGCGCTCAGTATTCTCCTACAGAAAATTGCAGCAAACATAAGTTTGGTATAAATTCTGTCGATAGAATGCAATATATAAAAGGGAAAATTTTAATGATAAACGAAAAATTAGCCATGTTAAACAATGTGGTCTACTCATAAAATGTCAAACTGCGGCCTCTTAACGACTATCGATATTGCATGTTCACTTATCAAGAGTCTTAAATTTCTGTGCTTTTCATCCATCATAAAAAAGCAAAAGGTTGAGGTTAGATTGAAGTTATTGTTGATGTCTTCTTCTATTGTTACACTGAAAAAATAGAAATATCATAACAATTCAGAGCTAATCTAGTCAGCCATTTCATAATCATCAAGGAACCATACAGCCCTCTTGCACTCAACTTTCAAAATCAATCTCATTTCGATATCACGTGACTCATTCAGGTGGGCTGATCGTGCCTCGATAGATATCCAACAGCTCCGGAAATTCCTCCTCGTGATCAAAGATGCATTGCTTCAAGAAATTTGCCTCCGGCATATGAAACACGCTGGTGATGCTCCTCGATTCGTTCATCAACCCTCTTGCTTTTAGAATCCTCACAACAATCCACCTCGGCCTCATTCTTCTGTCGCAGCTGTAATCAAGAACTGTGGGGCATTGTGCGATTTCACTAGGCTTCAATCTCAATTCATTCACGAGAAAATCCATGTTGGCTCTGATCTTTTTCTGGGACAGTTTCATACAAAGAGGATGCCTCAGAAATGCAGCATTTAGGTCAGATTCGGACCAACCACACCTTCTGTAAACCTCCATTTTATGCTTCAGAGTCGACTCAGACATTCTACCGAACACTTGGAGGGCGCGGACAAACACAACTTTCGACGCCGGAAATCCCAATTCAGCAGCCCGATCAACACAAGCACCGAACTTATCCTTCCTCAGTATCATCATGGATGGCTTGCTCACCATCAACGAAGCGATTGAGGATTCAGGCACCCCTCTCCCTCTCAAAATCGCGATGTTAGAAGGCATCCTTTCCGGCCAGCCGTGTGTGAACGCCATCGGACTGCTGAGAAACACAGCGACGACGTTTTTATCGGATTGAACGATGCCTTTCAAGTAATTATACCATGGGGTGAAGTAGTTTCCGAAGCTTCGCCGCAGTAAAAAGGGATACTCGGAGAGCTTCCGCGTAAGGGCGGCGGGCGGAACGCCGATTGAGCGGAAGAATTCGAGCTTGGGCGATAGGGTTTTGTCGGCGCAGGACTGAAGAACGCCCGGCCATGTGGTGACGAGCTTAGAAATTTGAGCATCTGTGAAACCGTAGGTTTTGAGTAATTGCAAAACTGCATCGGAAGTGTGCCGCGATTTGATGCGCAATTTGTTGGAGACGGAGAAGGCGTCATTCAAGGATAGTCCACATGAATTTGTGAGATAACTGATGGTGAATGTGGCGTCGCCGGTTCTGAAATCAGAAGGTAATTTTCGAGAGGAGAAATGCGCGAGAAATTGTGGGGCGACGGAATTGGCCGGAACCCTAATCAGCCTGCGATGAATAATTGCATACATTCTGTTTCTAAATAATGTATGGTGCATTTTGTTTCTAAATAAAATACATGCAGATAAATGAAGGTACTAGGTTGCTCACCACAGATTGCAGTAGTTTTATAAGTTCAAACTCCCAACATCTATTTTGGTAGTACATCACTCCTCTTTAATGCAATCTATACAAACAATGGAGAGAACAAAAAAGAGATGCATCTTATTACAACAAAGACCTCGACTTATTGCTGTCTGGTGTTGAGCTGCTATACATACATATTTAGTCCAGCAGAGAAATCAGCAAACTTGGGTCGTGCACAGGAGGACTGCACGTAAAATTCTGGCAGATGAGCGCGACCACCTTGTCGGCTGCAGAGTTGCTCTTGGCCATACCAGCAATCTTCTCATTGTTTTCCTCCCAGAACCCTATTTCCTCCGCATCTCTAGTGTCTATATGAATCACCTGTAACAGCACCATTTTAATCTCATGGGTCTTCATCCAATCTTACACAAAAATCCGCGAAAAAATTGAAACTAAACTAATCAAACCGCTATTTGCTACTTTTACCGTTTTATTGGGATTATATGATGAGTGCGCAGCAGCTAACATTTTGTCGAATTCTTCAGAAGCCTTGTCTCCGACTACGACCACTTGCTTTCTCGAAGGGGCACCGAGCAGATCTGCACCACAGCACATGAGAGGCATGGCCGTTGCTGTTTCTCTCAACCTCTTCTCAAACACAGCCTTCAAGATTTTAGATATATGAATCTATACATACATAGAGAGATAATAAAGAAGCAAGAGACAGAGATGGTTGTAGAGAAAAGCAAAAGCTCATACCAACAGAACTTGTGCATTTCGCCTGTAACGCTCAGAAGCTGGAGCTACCAGAGACGCCAGTCTCACTAAATTGATTACTGCAACGGAGTTCCCCGACGGTTCTGCACCATCATGGTCCTCTTTGACTCGGAGGAGGACTGAGGGATCCTCCCCGGGAGTATTGAAATATCCTCCGCCCTCCTCATCAAGAAACAGCTTGTCCTAGAAAAATGACAGGGTTCGCACGAGATCAGAGACAACCGGTTAGTTTGCAAGTACCTCACCACTTTACCTGAGTTTGCTGAAGTTCAATAGCCCAAGCTAGCCAATTTGTTGAACCCCCGAATTCATATATATCTATCAGAGCAGATATCAGAAAGGCATAATCGTCTAAAAATCCAGGTGCCTTGGACGGACCATTTCGAAAACTATGTTGCAGTCTTCTCGTCTGCTCGTCATAAAGATTCCTCCGGATAAAAGCTGCTGCCTTCTCCGCGACTTCCATATACACCCTCGGCTGTGCTCACCATGATAAATCAGGGAAATATAAAAATCAACTCAGGAGATTCATCACACAAAGCATGGTTGAATTTGCAGTCCCGCTTACATTAGTTCCAACAATAGGAAAGTGGTATTGTGTTCCTTCCGGTTCGTCCTTTAGGATTTTTGATGCTCTAGCAAATGCAGAAATTGCCAGTCCGTTCCACGACACGATGACCTGAGAAATCCAAGACAATGGACATCGTCTTAGCCATTGTAAGATGCTTATGGTTTATTTGAGTAAAAGATGTACAACCTTATTGTCCAAAGATGGCTTCGGGCGTTTCGACCGGACGTCATAAAGCTTATTTCGACATGTACCCAAGATCTTTAGGTACTCCTCCAGCGGCTTGCCAGATTTTGATGCCATCGCAGAAGTACTGTTTTGCTCTATAAGCACGTTCTTGCCCTTGAACTCATCGTGAGGGTCACTCATTCTTGATAGATCACAATTGCCAGACGATTTAATGTAGTAGTGCTCTTTAAAGAGGGGGGCATGCTCTCCAAGTATGTCGTCAATCTGTCCATAAAACAAAAGAAACAAAAATGAACAAGCTTATACGAAACAAATGAATGGCAGAGAATCCGTACCTCTTGGCTGGTCCAGACATAGAAGGCACCCTCCTTCTTCCTTGAGGCACCTTCAAATTCGGCACTATCTGCATCCTCAGCAGAAAATATCTCCCCATTGGGGCCAATCATCTCTCTTCGCAAGTAATCAAGAATGTCCCTTGACGTGCTTGAATAGAACACATCTTTCGTTAGCGAGAAAACATCTAGGTACGCATTAGCAAGTTGCCCTTGATCGTAGAGCATCTTCTCAAAATGAGGTACTGCAACGAGCCAAAGACACTCATCAAATAACCAGAAACCAATCAGCGTCAAATTAGAATTATATGCATTTCGTTAACAAACTGACCGTGCCAGCATTCATCAACACTATATCTGTGAAAACCACCTCCAACGTGATCGTGGATACCACCCCTTGCCATGCTCTGCAGGGTCAGTGCCACCATACTCAGGTCATGCTTTGCTTCACCCTGCATTTGGTTATCCTTTAACTTCTTTTTATGATAAAGCATTAGCTGGATTTCAACAGGTCTTGGGAATTTCGGAGCAGAGCCAAATCCACCAAACTTGGAATCATAACTATCCGCGAGCTGTGTGACAGAATATGGAAAATTAGGTACAAGTCCAACTCTTACCAAGAACTGATGAAGAATACATAGAAGCTACATTAGAGTCCAATTCTTTGTTGGCCAATAATCCATTAATGTAGCCGGGAAAACAAAGATATTGCTTTACTTTCTTGGTGAATGAAAGAAAGAAATAAGTTCAGGAAGACACCATACTAAAATTAAAAAATAGAGATGAAAAAAGTTTGCATTCAATTTCTCAAACAATCAAAAGAAGTTTAAGCTCAAAATAATAGTTATGGCCCCCAAAAATTCTACCTGTTCAGCACATTTCTGGACTGCCCTCTCTGGAAGCCCGTCGGGAAGCTTTTCTGATTTCGCAACTGCAGCTAATGCTTCTGAGAGCTGTTCCATTGCAAATACCCCACTTTTGACCAAGATTTCATTCTTAGTGTCCCATGCCTCTTTAACCTTCCTATTAGATAAATACTATAATTTCTCAAGCTAAAGAATCATTTGAAAAGAAAAGGGTTCTTGAGGACAAAGAATAGATACTTCTAGACTTCTAGTCATTAAAATAAATAAACAAAAACGGGCACCAGGTAAATTTCGATGAGACAAGTCTACAACAGCCTAGAATTAATTGCATCATATGTTACCTAAGTATACTTTTGAAGCCGGGCCTTCCATACTTATCGTCCGGGGGGAAATAAGTGCCACCCATTAAAGGCTTTAGGTCGGGTGAAAGGAAGACGCTTAACGGCCAACCACCACCACCATACAACGCTTGTACATACGTCATATATACCTGATGTTCCACACACAGAACACCCTCATTTTCATATGAATTCTCTCTCTCACACACACTAGTGAATTCCATGACAAGGTGATCCGAATGGAAGAAACCATCAAGAAACTAAGCAATAGAAATTATACCTTATCAACATCTGGTCTTTCTTCACGATCCACCTGACAAACATACATCTCTAGTCAATAAAAAAATTCGCACAGATGAGAAGTCTCATAACTCCTAAGAAGTTTTGAAACAAACCTTGATACTGACAAACCAATCATTAAGCAATTTCGCCACCTCTTCATCCTCAAATGATTCTACTTCCATTACATGGCACCTAAAATTTTTAAAGATCACAACATAGCCTTGCAGATGGTTGTTGCACTTGCAGCTCAATGCTAAAAATCAAGAATTGATCCAAAAAAACATACCAATGGCAAGTGCTGTAACCAACTTCAAATGCAAGCCAACAATAAAGCAAAACAAGCAACATGTTATTCTAATGATTCCCACAAATCCAAATAATGTATACAAGAAAACTATAACTAGGCTGCAAATTAGGCCATACTTGACAAGAAGATAGGGATGTTTCTTTTACGAGCTTCTGCAAACGCCTCCTCGTCCCATGGATACCAATCAACCTATTTACCCAATAAATTTCTACGAATCAACCTTAAATCGTAGCACTGTAAAAAAATCATTAATTTTGCAAAACTCTGAGGAGAAATTACGGGATTATGGGCATGTTGAAGAAGGTAAGGACTGTGCTCCTCTGCAAGCCGATTAGTGTGTTTTTGGGGATTCGACGACGCCGTTTGAGGGGACTCGCCGTCCGCCATGGCTGGAACTCTAGAGATGTTGATGGGCCGGCAAGAAACTACAGATAACGGCCAAGAAAATGGAAAAGATTGAGAATTATTGGGTTTTTGGGCCGAATTATAGGTGGGTTTGTAATGAAAAACGAAGCGGCTAGGATAGAGAAGTCTCTTGAGCATATTAATGAAGAATCGAAAATGGAGAGAATTTAAAATGTTCAGAAAGAAAATTGGGGCATAGAGTGGTGATGAAGCTGAATCTGCTACGTGGCAAAATAACGGAGTTGAAGTAGTTAGTTACCTTATTACAGAGTCCCTTCATCAATGATTAAAACCGTTAAACATTGCTACTTTTCGTTTTCTTTATTTTTTTATTAATAGTTGAATAAACATTTAAAATGTTTATTTTCTTGTCTTCTTTTTATGATATTCCGTGTATTTGCAATTGGGAACAATTGACCACAAATTTGTACCGGATGACAGGTGGCATTTCCTTTTATTTTTTTAATCCAAAATTTGCATTTTATGAATTCCCAATAGTTATTCTAACCGTTTTTTATTATTATTTTTAATTCTAATTTTCATTAATAAAAATACCTAACTTCACTCACACCTATATTTATTTTTTATCTCAAATATCTATTGTTTATATGGACTGACGCCGATATTTTTCTTCAATATGACTCGCGATGTGATGGCGATTGGACAGAAAAGACATAGTCAACTCCTCGACGCCATGCAACCCCAAATCAGGCCATCCATGTCATTCTCTCAATACCGTCTCATCCCTTCACTATTCATGGATCCCACTGCACTTTTTACCCATCTTTGAACTAAGAGACAACACTTGCAACCATCTATCTCTTAACCATCTCATCCTTTAACTATTCATTCAATTTCATTTTTTATTTTTATTTCCAACAAATTCAATTAATATTTCATTCAAATATTAAATTAATACTAATAGTTCATAAAATCATTAAAAACCACGAAAATTACAACATCCGAAAATACGAAAAATATGGGAGAAGAATAATGTTTTGAGATGAAGAATGTAGAGTGTTTGAGTGAGAATAGAGAGTTTTTTTATGGTGGATAATTTGTGGGGATGATTTGATATTTATAAAAGTGATTGGGGGCTTAAAAAAATAGAATTTTTTTTAAATATTGGAAAAAATGGCTATAAACTGCTAGTATTTTTGGGGATTTTTTTTAATTTTTTTTAAAAACATTTATTAACGGATATAAACGACGCCCACTCGCTGACCGGCGAGTGGGCGTCACAGACGCACGGGAGCTCGCCAGCCTCCTCTCCGCGGAGGAACACGGGACGAGGCGAGACCGAGCCCGCATCGAGACAGCGATGCGGATGCTCTCAATATACATCCACGAATTTCCAAACTCATGTAGCTCATCATGAATTGATATTCAATAAAGACCAACATGGTTAACATGATCTGATTTAGAAACATAGACACACTTCGGTTCTCTAGATGGGTCTGGATTCATTTTCAATTATACAATTTTTTGATGTTTTAATACTAAAATTTTATTGTTTTCCGGTTATTCTTAAATTAATGTAATTGGAAGTTTGACCAAAAGTAGCTGATCAAACCGATTACATGAAATCATAAACACCTTAAATTATACGTCTGCACAACAATGGCATAAAACGTAACTTGTTTTTGCATGTAATCTACAACAAAAATATTTGAGTGGTTAAGTTGATACAGAATATTTGCCAATCATGAGAAGCACTTATTCAGTTGCAAATTTTCCATCAAGCACTTAACCAACCATAACATTTTTTTAAAAAGATGGTGTGATAACAAAACTACAAATATATGGATCTGTATTGCAAGCTATAAGGGCAAATGCTCATGTGAAGAGACACTCCAACTGGTATGTGCTTATAGTACCTCCACAACTGCACCTTAAAGCACGTCGAGGTTGAGATCTGAAGCAACACGCCGATCATGTAGCCATGGCACTTGCGGACAAGGCAAGTTCCTCGAGTAATTCCTTCTGCTCCATCGTAGCACAAGACTGCATATAAAACCATTAGCATGGAGGAGCCTCTGCTCATTAAGATCAGCCATAATTTTCTCAAAGCACACAAGTTATGGCAAGGAGTAAAAATAGTGGATTCAACGAATTGGATCAGAGAATACGAGAAGCAAGAGAAAGCATGCGCAAATCACACACCTGAACGGCTGTCTCAATGTCCCCATCGAGAAATGAAGTGAGCTCAAAGTTCATTTTTAGTCTGTGATCCGTAACTCTATTGTCCTGCAATTCAAGGGGTACAATGAATTAACTTGGCACCCAACAACCTTTAAAGACGTATCCACCACTTCAGAAGATTTGAGCATTGCTGGAAATTAATCTTGCCAGATAAATTCACATCAATAGAGCATTAAGTAAAGAGGAGAGTCATTTGTAAAGTTTCTCGGTTTTGTTTATAGATACCTAACGTTTACTAAGAAACTGAGCAATTCAAACCTAAGGTAGCAAAATGCTGGGAATACCTTATAGTTGTATGTTCTAATCTTTTCTGATCGAGCACCAGTACCCACCTGCCATATTTTCAACGTTAGTCTTATTAGGGGTTCATAGGCAGAGAAATGAATGCATACCTATTGCAGTTATAACGATGCATGACAGGAATGCTAAGCCTTGTCGGCATGCATGCATACAGGACAGCGTAATATACGTTACTCCAGCAATTATACACGAGGGTGGAGATGCTATTAGATTGTATGCCAGCTCACTTTACCCACTGAAGACCTCTACAAAGCAAATTATAACAGGACATAAAAGCTCACAGGGATGACTAGCAGAAAAAGGCCAACTTTTTATTTAATGATTAGGAATTCTCTTGTACAAGTTGCATAATGCTGTTGGACCTGCAGAAGCATTTTACCAGTAAAGCCCACACTATTGAATGAAGAATCATCATAAAGGAAAAAGGGGGTATCGCGAAGTTGATATTCAAATAAATTTACTCCAATGTCTTTCCAAAAAAAAAAAAAAAAAACAAATCATTGAACTGGTTTAGTGTTGTGTTCTGCCCCTGCTTCTATAGAGAACGATTTCAGAAAAAGATGCATGAAGTTGGATGGAAATGAAAATTATTTCAAACTTTCTTCTTCTGAAAGTGTATCTAAGAATGCATGCAAATAAACCTGCATCTTTCGCTGGCTGCTCAACTTCTGTTGTTGTTCTCTTACTTTCATCTCATACCTGGCACGATGTTACACAGTAAGAGGTATCAGCTCTGTCATACAGCCAATCTAGTTTTTACAAGCGTATATTTCACATTAAATTTAGACAGTTGATTCGCGAGACCAGAACATCAATCTAGAATGAATCACAACAAAATAGGAGGTATAACATGACTACGGTGCATTGCGTCTTACAATTTTGCTCGCAAAAGTTGCATTGCTCGATTTTTATTTTTTAGTTGTGATCTTTCTTCTGTACAAAAGATTCGTATTCCTGTTGGTTTGTGATAAAGGTCGGCAGCAGTTTCCACCTTGTTAACATTTTGCCCTGCATTAGGGAAACATGCATCAGTGATCAGACCAGACGGAGATGTAAAAAAAGATGACTCATTGAAAGAAAAACTAACTGTGATAAATAGTTTATCACAATGACAGGAAGGAAGCATACCTCCAGCACCACCAGATCTTGCTGTTGTAAGCTCAATATCCTTTGGGTCAATTTCCACATCGACTTCATCAGCCTGACCCCCAAGCATTGGAAGGAAGAATGAGATCAACACAGATAGAATATATTGATCAAAATCAGCAAACATGGCAATAGCTTCAAACTATTCAAATATTGATCATGCATTTCCATCAGACAGCACACACTCAGCTACTGCTCCAGATACTAAATTAAAATAACTAGATCATCTCAAAAATATTGGCCAAATGGTAATATGATGAAAAGTTTAAAACAATTTGAAATATTAATGTACCACCAGTCCACTACCAAGTAAATCGAATTCAATCAGTTTATATGATCATATGAGTATGCAATTCTATCAAAGTGCCATGGCAGAATGACTCAGCCACTTAACAGAAAAATAAAGGTTACCTCTGGCATGATAGCAACAGTTGCTGTAGATGTATGTACCCGACCTTGGGTTTCTGTTCTGGGGACACGTTGAACTCGATGAACACCTGACTCATACTTCAGTTTGCTATAAACACGTTTCCCTTTTATCTCCATTACATACGTCTTATATCCACCATATTCAGCCTTGAAATAAGAAGATAATTAAGCTATCTGCAAGATAAGATCAGATGTCTACAGGCAAGCAAACATGCGATACCTCGGAGCTGGAGACAGCCGAGAATTTCCACGAGTTGCGTTCACTATACTTCTCATACATGCGTACCTATCATAGATTGAGAGGTAAAACAATCAAATATAATTCATATATTCATGCTAAAGGAAAATCTAGAGGAAACATTGGCATCACAAAGAACAAGTGAAACATGTACCTACAAGATCACCAGCCCAAAGTCCAGCCTCATCTCCGCCAGTACCAGCTCTCACTGTATATAAGAACATCAAACACCTGAGTAACTCATATCAAAGCAACCTATTGCAAGAAAGACGATAAGAAAACCCCACTGAAGGGTATCACAAAACATGACCTTGCCAGGAAAGCTTCAGAAAACCATAAGAAAGATATAAGACAGCTCAGAACTGCTAAATTATATTTCATCCACTAAATATAATCACTAAAATGAACAGAAACCTTCTCATGCAAAATGCTCTGGATAAGAAATGAGAAAAATATACATACTTCATTATATTCAGAAGAAGCATTCATGACAGGGCTTTACTAACTGTAAGATTGCATGAATTTAATGCATGATGCTGAACTAATACTCATGCGCTTAAAGTGAGAGAATAACCTTACTTTCAATTAAAATTTTGATTGTAGTTCATAATTTTTCTACCTATTGACAATTTGACATAAGAGTGGAACGACATAACTAACCTTCAAGCAATATATTTCTTGCATCAAGAGGATCTGATGGGAGTAGCAAGAGCTGTATGACATAGCAAAGACATTTTAAATGATAAAGTGGGGAAAAGTTTAAGAAACAGCCAGCTAGCAAAAAAGAATGGATAACCTTTAGCCTCTCTTCAAGCTCTTTAATCTGATTGGCTAAACTTGCAATTTCTGAATTTATCATCTCAACCATGTCTTCATCATTACCCGCCTCTTTTACCAAAGCTGATTTTAAAGTTAAGAGTTAGTCCCCAAATAGATGGCAAACTAAAGCTAAAGGGGATCTCGAATTCGTATGACCAAAGAGAAATATAAAATGGTGTAAACCTTTCGCTTCCTCTAGCTGCTTTTGACCATCCTTGAAGCTTCTAAATGTGTCAACAACCTACTAGTGCAAAGAAATCTGCTTTAGTGTGAGAAATACATAAGACTTACTATAGTGAAAAGCTCTATTTTGTACCTCGTCAAGCTCCGCCATAGATTGAGCTAATTTCTGGTACTCACTTGGATTTGAGGCTACATCCGGATCAGCTAGCCTAACCTAATTTTTGTTTGCACGTGAATCAAAAACTTCAATCAAAATTTGGAAGTATTTTTCAAATAATAGGGAAAAGAAAAGTGCCAAGTAGATTATTTGGAAATAAATGGATCTGACAGCATAAACTAAGGACCTAAAGATGAAACTTCAAAAGGCATAGCATAAATAAACGTTCACATGTGAGCATCTAAATCACATGGTGAGCCACAAAGATTATGCCTCTTGTTTCTAGATGTAAACTTTAGTTATGCCACAAAAAGAAATAGAAGCATTCAGTTTTCGTCGCCACAAATACGAATAATACGAATGATATACTATGTAATTCTTCTAACACATCAAATTAATACGAATGAAACTACAGTTAGGGCCCAATGAATTTTGAGTTAGAACTAGAGATGATTATAACACAATGAGACCTCAGCTAAGGATGCCAAGAGTCCATATCCCCTAGCTAAAATCATTCAATTAAAAGTTTTCTCCACTAACTTTCACAATCAGTAATCCTGAGAAAATTAACATTATCAATACTGAATTGCCTTGATGTTACCATTATATAACAATCACTGCTTCAAAGCACCGTACATGATATTAAAGAGTCGCAATACTTGATCTAATCAACTACTAACATATTTTCTTAACTACGTAAATTCTCCATCCAGTAGAAAAAAGAAGGCATTAAAACCCTAACATCAAAATCGAAAGCACAAAAGCCGGTATAAAGCTCAAACGCATTCGCCAAAAAAGATAAAGACCAAAATCGTACCGATAATTCCTTCCACGTCTTTTCAGCGGACTCTAATTTAGTTATTAAGTACGGTTCCTGCATTTCCAACAAAACGCACTACATCAGCAAGCAACCGAGCAGCAGCAGCAATCTCAGAAACAAATTACATAAAACATGAAACCGCCTTCCCCTCAGTTCAATCCTATCTTCCTCAAACTAACTAAGCTATCGCTAGATTGTACAGACTAGCAAGTAATTACCGCCGTGCACACTAATCTTCCAAAGCGACAACGTCGCGTCGGAGGGTGCACGAAGAGCTCACGCCGCGGAACGAGACTGCCAGGCGGAAAATGCGCGGTGGCGGAGGAGAATCGAGCGGCGAAGCTTGCCGTCAAACTGATCATCGTGGTTACGGCTGAGTTTTGGGATAAATGGATAAAACAATCTTCACAATATTTTATTTTTCCGTGCTAGCATGAATCGTGGCGCGATTTTTTAATTAAGCAGCGAAATTTATAATCCGGGTATGATATTTTTGCCTGAGAGCGGGTCGGGTTAATATTATAAAATTTAAACTACTTGATGTAGTGTCAGTGTGATATAAACAGGGAAAAAGGCAAGAAAAAAAGAGAAAAGAAAAGTTGTAATCGCATATTTCAATTAAATTAAAAAAATAATTTAATCATATTTCATAACGAATAGTAGTAAATTAAAATTAAAAAAAAATAATGTAGAATAAAATATGAGATTCATAAAAACTTAATGAAATAACTAGTGGGTTATGGGAGTTGTTTTTTAAGCAAAAAATGCGATAAAAAGTGATGAGATTCATTACTCCTAATAATAAAGAAAATGAATACTCCACCGAGGTGAGTTAGATGGCTATACCTACCGATACTTATAGGGGGTGTGTTTGGGAACATGGAATTGGAGCTATGGAATTGGAATTGGAATTGGAATTGGAATTGGAATTGGAATTGGAATTGGAATTGGAATTGAAATTGGAATTGGAATTGAAATTGGAATTGGAGACTCTAATTTCAATTCTATTGTTTGATATAAAAAAATGTAGTATAGAATTAGAATTGAATTATAATTCCAAAATTTTCAATTCCATTATTTGAATTCCATATCAAAAGTAGAAAATTAGGATTCCAAATAGTCATAAAATTAGCTAGCTTCACTACACACACTTCACACAATACACACATTTTACACACTACACATATTTCACACACACTACACACACACATTTCAAACGTTTCACAAACTACATGCACTTCACACCCTACACACATTTCACACACTTCTCACACTACACAAATTTCACACATTTCACACACTATACACATTTTACACACTTCACAAATTTCAGTTTTTACACATTACACACATTTCACACACTACACACATTTCACACACTACACACACTAAACAAATTTCATACACTAAACACATTTCACACACTACACACATTTCAGTCTCTACACAAATTTCGCACACTACACACACTAAACAAATTTCACACACTACACACCATTCACACACTACACAAATTTTACACATTTCACACTATTCACACACTACACAAAATACACACGCTACATACACTATACACAAAATACACATACTACACACAATACACACAAAATACACACACGACACAAATTTTACACAAAATACACACACTACACACACTATATCCAAAATACACACACTATTCACAAACCACAATTTCAAATTTGGTTCAATTTAAACTTTTGAAAATTTTTAATTTTTTGATTCAGGTCGGAAAAAAAATCTAAAACTAAAAAAATAAATATCCAAAAATCGGATGCTTGAAATGTGTAAAATGTGTGTAAAATGTGAAAGTGTGTGTAGTATGTGAAATGTGTGTAGTGCGGGAAATATGTGAAATGTGTATAGTGTGCGAAGTGTGTGAAATGTGTATAGTGTGCGAAGTGTGTGAAATGTGTATAGTGTGTGTAGTGTGTGAAATGTCTGAAGTGTGTGAAATGTGTGATATGTGTGTTTTGTGTGTGAAATGTGTGAAGTGTGTGATATGTGTGTTTTGTGTGTGAAATGTGTGTAGTGTGTGAAATTTGTGTAGTGTGTGAGATGTATGTAGTGTGTGAAATGTTGTAGTGTGTGCGGTGTGTGTGAAGTGTGTGTATTATGTGTGCATAGTATTAGTATGTGTATTTTGTGTGAAGTGTGTTCGAGTATGTATTTTGTGTATAGTGTGTGTGTACTGTGTGTGCACAAATTATTCAAATTCAATTTCATATCAATTACTTCACTCTACCAAACATAGGATTTTGGAATTGAATTAGAATTCAATTTCTTCTAGTTCAAGTCCTTATAATTCCAATTCTGTGTACCAAACATAGCCTATACAAAATGTTACTCCCTCTGTCCGCGAATAAGAGTCTCATTTTTCCATTTTAGTCCGTCCGCGAATCGAAGTCCCGGTTCACTTTTATCATAAATGATAATAGGGCATCACCTTCCACTAACTCATTCCACTCACATTTCATTTAAAACTAATATATACAAGTGAGACCTCTATTCCACTAACTATTTTTCATCCACTTTTCTTAATATTTCTTAAAACTCGTGTCATTAAGAAATGAGACTCCTAATGGCGGACGAAGGGAGTACTAGTATACTGCACAAAATGTAACAATGACTACCTACACTTTGACCCTTTAGTCTCATAATAATAATTCTATTTTGTCATTTCTGGTCATCCCACAATAAAAGTTGTATTTCATTTTTATCATAAATGGTAAGTAGGCTTCATATTCCACTAACTTAATCCGCTCTTATTTTATTATAAAATTAATACTATCTCCGTCCCAACTAAGTTGAGTCATATTCTCTTTTGAGATATCCCAACTAAGTTTAGTCAATTTTTTTGACAAAAAAAACTGAACCTTCGATCACTCTTACTTTATTCAATCACCTACTTTACTACTATTTCTTTATCTTTCCTACCTTATTACTCTCTTCAATTTTTTAACACAATTTTTTAATCTTTGTGCTCAAAAGTTTTGACTCATTTTAATTGGGATAAATGAAGTACATAAAAGTGGGATCACATTTCACTAACTTATTTAACCTAACATTTTTTTACATTTTTTAAAACTCGTACTCATATAAATAGTACCCGCCCAAATAAATAGTACCCGCAGGACGAAGGGAGTAGTACAAATTTCAATAAATAACTCATGTGACCACAAAGATGGACGTTTTTTTTGGCTGTAAATCAATCACGCGCATACAAGTTGATGTTTGAGGATTGGACCCATCTCATGTCGGTGCAATTATTTACAGACAATATGAATGTGATGAGTAAATTAAACATCAATACATCATCCCTTCCAACTATTCAAAATATATTCCTAATATTTCCCAGTGCCTGCCCTTTAAACTCATCCTTTGCAATTGTTGCAATCTGCAGATGTTAAACTTGTTGTCATTTCAAACAAATACGAACTTTTATTGGATGAACCGCATAAACTATGACCTTCGGGGGTGCGTCTGAGATATCTTTGGTATCGAGTGAGAGTGGATGTTGAATCATAGTCGTGCATTTGAAGCAAACCTGAGACAAGAAAATTATAGCTAGTTGGCAAGTCTCGAAAACTTAAGATCTAATTTAAAGTATCTGAAGCTAAAAATAAGTTTTTTTCCAAATCAAACGATGAGATGAGAGATGAACTTGAGGAGACCACGTGCAAATTTAATAATTTAATAATTTATCCACTCATTTAAAAGAGTTCAAAGACCGGGCTAAAGCCAACTGTGTTGCAACTCGTGAAAAAAGAGAAATGAACTCCTAATAAATTGTGAAAAAGAAAAAAAAAATGCAAGGAGAGACTTGTTGAGTGTAGCATTCACAAAAAAAAAAGTGTGAAACGAAAAACCAAGAATTAGGGATAAGCATTCGATTTTTTGCCAAAATAAAACCGAACAAAAAAAATGAATTTTCCACAAAATAAAAACAACCAAAACGAATTTGAACAAAATCGAACTTGAAAAAACAAAAACTGAACAATAAAACTGAATCAAATCGAATTGTACAACAAATCCAAAAAACTGAAAATCCGAAAGTTCAAAAATAAAATATTATGTGTGGTACATATATATTTCAACTATGAAAAAGACGCAATTACATCGTTTTACATAAATTAATTAAATATATATATAAAGGATTGTGATTAATTGAGATTTTTTTAGTTTAATTGAGAATTTGGATGCATTATCAGCCACTCATTTTTATTAAATGAGTGGTACAAAATTTACCACAAGGAAAATATTTTTAGATTAATTAATTATAAAGGGGCAGAATGGTAATTTCATGGTGCATTTTATTCAATAAATAATTTTTTTTAATTTTTAATTTTTTTTAGCAACAACATATACAATTCATGTCAACTACACACATATAATGTCAACTACATGTACAATTCATGTCAACTACACATATAATGTCAACTATATGTACAATTCATGTCAACTACATATACAATTCATGTCAACTACATATACAATTCATGTCAACTACATATACAATTCATGTCAACTATACACATATAATGTTAACTATAAGTTGTTAACATTTGATGTGCATGCTATTGACATTTGATGTACAGGCTATTGAGGATAATATCCCCGAGTTGACATAATGTACTTGCAGTTGACATTTCGAAAATGTTGTGGATGAGTGGCTTAAAATGCATCTCAATTCTCAATTAAGCTAAAAAAAACCTCAAACTAACCTGACTCTATATATAAATATATCAAAATAAAAATAAATTTCATTTTTTATACAACCTGAAAACATGAAATATCATAAAAAAAATAAAACCAAATTTTAGAATTTGGTTTGATTTTGTTCAATATTAGGTTTCTGAATTTTTTTCTCATCCCAATATATTATAAATATTGCTATAATTCTATTAATCAGTTAAAAAATGAGAATCATGGTATCAATTCAAAAACTCAATGCTGAATTTATAGCTATTTTGAGAACCAAAATCGAAATAGAATTGTTGTACTGCTCATCCGTCCGCGAATAGGAGTCTCGTTTTTTCATTTTAGTCCGTCCGCGAATAGGAGTCTCGGTTCAATTTTACCGTAAATGGTAATAGGGACCCACCTTTCACTAACTCATTTCACTCACATTTCATTTAAAACTAATATATACAACTAACTTTCTTCCACCAATTTTTCTTAATATTTATTAAAACCCGTGCCGCCGAAATGAGACTCCTAATGGCGGATGGAGGGAGTATTTTTTACTTCCTCCGTTCGCAAAATAATGTCCAAGTTTGACTTGGCACGGGTTTTAAGAAATATGTAGAAAAGTGAGTTGACAAAGTTAGTGGAAATGTGTCATATTTATATATTAATTTTATAATAGAATGTGAGTGTAAAGAGTTAGTGGAAAGTGAGGACTATTTACCAAAAATAGAAAAAAAGCAAAGTGAACAATTTTTCACGGATGAATCATCCAAAGTTATAAAACTGGACAATATTTTAAGGACGGAGGGAGTATTTGAGAAAGAGAAAAAAAGAAATAGACCTACCAACCATATTACAACATACAAGGACGAAAATGTAATTGGGAGCGAGTGTCGGTTACAGCTGTTGGAAAGAGAAGCCCGTTTTGAGATGAAAACGGCGTTAGAAGAAAATGAAACTTTGAAAAAAGGCCATTCCCACGACCAACTTTTCATTAAATGCACACACTTTGGCGGGTATGCGTACAAAGAGATAAATACCTGACCGTACGAACGAACACTATACTCAACTCAACCAATTCAGACACTGTACAAAATAATCACAACAGGAAAGGGGAAAACACTCTCAAATCTCACCTTTTTCACAAATCCCCTCTCTCTCGAACCAGGAAATCCCCTTGATCACTATATTCTTCCGATCGTTTGGAGCTAGGAGAGAATCAGACGTTGTATACGGAAGCGGATTTTGTGTGTTTCATGCACGAACAGTGAGGTCGGATTCGAATGAAGTTGTACGGGGATCAGCAGCAGGTGGAATGGGCTCAGGATTCGGGTTTGGAAGGTGAGTTCTGGTTTTAATTTCGGATCGTTTTTGGTTTGAATTTATGCGTTTTGTCTGCATTGTGAGTTTCTAGGGTTTTATTGATAATGTGTTGTGTGTCTATGTAGACTCTATGCGGGGCTTGAATTTATGGGAGAGGCAAGTGTACCCGGAGAGGCCGGGTCAACCCGACTGCGCCTACTATGTGCGAACCGGGTCGTGTGGGTACGCCGCCAAGTGCCGTTACAATCACCCTCGGGATCGTAGCAGCTCGGTGAGTTTTGATTATGTATAGCCACGGAGTTGTGGTTTTACTAGTGAAACCTTATGATCCCGCTTTGTTAGTGTGTTTATTGCTTTGCTCTTGCAGGTGGTGTTAGCATGTATTGAAATTTGAAGTTCATGTGTTGTTTATTGATTACTATTATGAGAGGAGTGGTTGAATTTGTTTCTTTTGGGATGGGGTTTTATACATCTGTCTGTCTTTATGTTGTGCAGTTGGGAGTGGGAGAGTATCCGGAGCGACTGGGGGAGCCTCCGTGCCAGGTAATTGACATGCCTTTATGATGTAATGAATGTTGAAGAATTAGTTACTCATATCTTTTTTGTTTGATTTCTGAACTACGATGTTTATTTACATGTTCCCTGAATGTGCAGTACTATTTAAGGACAGGGATCTGTAAATTTGGTATGTCGTGCAAGTTTAACCACCCGAAAAATGCTGGTGGCTCGTTGACTAGTGCACCTCTAAATAGTTATGGATATCCATTACGACCGGTAATCATTTTTGTATGTTATTAACACACGTTTTATGTTGTAAACGATTTTGATGGTCATGATGGTGTCCTTTCCAACAGGGAGAGCAAGAGTGCTCCTATTATTTGAAAACGGGGCAATGCAAATTCGGTATAACCTGTAAATTTGATCATCCGCAATCGGATGGAACATCTGTTTCAGCATCTGCACGTCCATTTTATCCGACGATGCAGTCTCTTTCTTCTCGTACTCCTGAGCAATATGACAGCGCAACATCCAGCTACAGGGTTGCAAGGCCTTCTTTGTTGCCTGGTTCGTATGTCTCTGGTGCTTATGGTCACATGCTGCTCCCTGGAGTTGTTCCCATTCCAAACTGGAACCCGCACTCAGTAGGCCTTCTTATCTTCTTTTTCTAAAATATGAAGAGCATTTACTCGAGACCATATCTCAGTTTATTTGCTAATTTATGCTTTTGTATATTTTCTTGGAATAGATTCCAGTGTAATGATGGCTTGCATGATGTAGGGATCAGTTAGCCCCGCACCATCGCCCGGTGCTCAAGCCTCAGCTGGAGCAACTTCAGTGTATGGACTGTCACAGCTAGGTTCTTCCCCCCCTGCATTTGTTGGAGCTTATTCCCATTTACCATCATCTGCTGGTCCTTCAGGCAGTATCGTACAGGAGCAAAAGTTTCCCGAAAGACCTGGTCAGCCAGATTGCAAGTACTACATGAGAACTGGAGACTGTAAATATGGACCGTCCTGTAGGTATAATCATCCGTCCTGTAGGTATAATCATACACCAGATTGGGCTGTTTCAAAGTCTAATTGTGCTCTTAGTCCTTTAGGGCTGCCTCTTCGTCCGGTATGATTCATCCTTCCTTTCATAGTTATTACTTATCTGTTTTACCTAATGTTTCCTGGGGGAGGCGACTGGTTTTTTATTTACTGATTGGTCCAACTTTCCATCTTTTGCATGACTTTGCTAAGCTCAGTAGCATGAGTGCGTGTCTCTTAATTTTATGGTTTGGGAGATATGAATATTATTGAGCATTTAGAAAACATGGAATGAATTGGATATTGCCTTATAAAAAGTCTGATTTGTTTCAAGCACTCTGATCATACTACATAGAGTTTTTTCCACTAGCATCAGCAGAGCTGATTTCCTGATTGATCATTATCTTGTGCGTAAAGACTGCAATCTTTACATGTTAAACTGATGCATCATTTTGTTTGTCCTTCTATATTATCAGTAGACCATGACATACAGTTTTAAAAGTCAGCCTTCTCATGTAGTGCACTTTTTTGAGAGGGCTTCCCATTTGGTGTACTTATACCTTCTATTACTGATCTACGATAGTGTTCTAAATAAAATATCTCATTTTGCTGCTTTAAACTTTCTGGAGTTTTTGTTTATAAAGTGGTATTGTTGCTAGTAACCTGTCTAGATATGTTAGGGAGGGACATTACTAACTTATTTCTGAACCTGGATAACGTTGTACTTTAATTCCTTTGCCTTTTAATGTCATTAAGTTGGAGTTCTTTGGACTGATAGTCATTGTGTTTAGGTTTAAAATCCATTTGTTTCTTCATCATGTTCATTTTCCAACAACCGATATGTATTGAAATTATTTGAGACCTTAACCTTTCTTGCATTTCGAAATCCCTATACATGACATACATCTTTTAGCTCAGAATAATATATACTCCCTCCCTTTCAAACTATAAATCGATTTGGTTCTTTTATCAATTCAGCTGTATATGTCGTTTGAGAATTATCTACCAATACTAACCTTATCCGTTAATTAATCTCCATCATTAACTATGTTCCTAATATAGTACTAATATATGTTTTGAATGAAAACTCCTCGCATATATAGTAGAACAAGATAAATTTCTGAATTTAATGAGAGTCTGCATCTTGAATGGTGTCTTAGACATATTTTACCTTGTCCTTAACTATTTGAGGTTGTGATGCTGATGAACTGATGTCCGAAGTTTTTTCTCACTCTCAACGTGCTTATTTTAATTTTCTGGTGATAAACAGGGGGTGCAGGCCTGCTCTTTTTACATGCAGAAAGGCCAGTGCAAGTTCGGACGAACATGCAAATACGACCACCCCATAGCAACTCTGAAATACAGTCCGGCTTCATCTTATACTGAAATGCCAGGTACTCGTTACGGGCCTGGGCTATCTGCTGCTACGACTTTGTTACCATCTTATTCATTTCAAGAGATGCAGGGTGAACACATTGCAGGCTCTAGCGTTGATCCTGGCATAAACAGGGTGTGGCATTCTGGAAACTCTTCCAGTGATTCCGCAAACCTAATGCTTTAGTAGTTTCTGATTCACAAAAAGCGGCATCTGGTTCTCGAGGTGGAGTATGAAATATGAGCAGAATAAAAGATGGTGAAAATTAAGTGCAGTTTTCCATGTGATGTATATATTTACATGCCCTGTTACATATTACCATCTAGGCTCGAGACATTTGTAAGCCTCATTCAACATATATTGCTAGGTTGATAGCATGATGATTGGATTCTGGATATTGTTTGTTTCTGTATTTCACATTGTAATTTAATGGAAGTGTTTGGCTTATTGAATTTTTGTTGTGTTTGATGTAATAAGGTTTCATCACCATTTCTTGATTTCAGACCATCTGACTTTTGTCCTACCCATCTTTTCTATCATCTTCTCTCGTAGTATATAATTCTAAAAGCAGAGCTAAATTGAAGATAAAATATTTATTAGGTATTAATTTGAATAAATTTATTATTTAATTTAATATATTAGGGGTATATGATGCACTATTTATTAGTGCTAAAAATACCTGCAAGTTTACAGGGTAGATCTACTATAGCTAAATGTCAGTACCGGGATATCGAACACAGGAAATAAGATTGCAACTGGTTATCATATACTATGCGTCATATACTATTTAGAAACACGGAGTTTTTGGTTTGATTA
The DNA here is from genome assembly GCF_004379255.2 of Salvia splendens. Classification (NCBI taxonomy): domain Eukaryota; kingdom Viridiplantae; phylum Streptophyta; class Magnoliopsida; order Lamiales; family Lamiaceae; genus Salvia; species Salvia splendens. The sequence goes on from NC_056038.1 coordinate 7,084,844, forward strand.
TAAAAAGACATAAATAAATAAAAAATAAAAAGAAAGTATAACAAACCAAAAAATACAAAGCAGGAGAATGAATGTAGAATTTTAGGATCCAACTACTACAACCTAGCGATGAGTAATCTCACAGAACCTTTACCTTTATGTGTCTCTAAGATTATTAGGAAAGTCGCGATTCTAGAATAAGCCCCCCTCGAGTGCACCTATCTAGTAGATTAGACTCTAACTATCAAAGTCTCCTTCCAATAGATTAGATTCTAACTCCTTAAGTTCTTAAGACTCAAGCCCTTACCTGGGTCCCCTCTCTCGAGTGCAGATAAACCTATGTGTTGTACTCGTTCCTTTTATCACGCAAAACTAGTTATCTCTCGATTAATCTAGTTAAACGGATATAGTTCTAAAGTTGGTCAGACAAAAGAACAATAAAAACACAAGAACAGGCAAAACAATCACAAGAGCTAGAAAAAAGGTTCAATTCAATAAATTAAAACATGTTCAGAATAGATTCACCAAAAAACTACAAAGGATGTTTAACTACTTATAGACAAGTTAGTAAAAACAATAATAAAAGTACTAGACATGAAAGAAATTGATAAAACCCAAGGTTGAATCTTCAATTTTCAGTCTTCTCTTGCCTGGATCTGCAGATCTCCGCTCCAATGGAAGATGGATGAATCATGTATGAATATGGAATGGAAGAATGTGTAGATGGGGAAGGATTGGAGGCTCTGAGATGGAGAATGATGAATTAGGTTAAGAGGTATTTATAGGTGGAAAAAAGGTTTATTTTTGATAATTTTCATGCTCTACAATAAATGGGAGAGATTTGGGCAACAATTTATTTTCTTCCTTGAATTTCCTCCTAAATTTCCGTCAGCTTTGACTGCATTGCGCAATGTTCAATTGTCGTAACTTTCTCTACAGAACTCCGAATGAGACGTTCAATGTATCCACGCGAAGCTCTTTCGAAGAAGAAGAGAATGGTATGTAGTAAGCACTGATTGGACTTCAAACTCGCTGGCAGAATGGGCTCGAACAGAGGCTGCTGCATTTTTCTATCTTTTTCTATCATTTATCAACAAACACGTCAAAAATACCAAATGTATAATATGTGCAATTTAAGAACATAATTTGCATGATTGACATAAAAAAATGAGTCAAATCTAGCCCGTAAAAACTTGCAAAATCCGGGTTTGTCGGTATAGTAAGTAAAATGAGCACTAAAATGTGATAGAATTGCTCTAAAGTATTGTTCTGTTTCCTCTGGACTTTTCGGCCCAATCAGAAGTTATTTCCAACCCAACTGAAATCAGAAATTTTTTTGTCACGGGTATTGTGATTCGCGACTTCATCAAGTCTAACTGTATTTTAATTAATTTATCAAACTAATTAATTAAATAAATTCTAAACTTTAGTCATATATTGATAGATAAACTATGCTTTGAATTACTAAATATTCAATATGGATCACTAAATTTTGACAACTGATTAATCCCTCCGTCCAAAAATAGACTAAATTGTAAATGACATGCGAAATTGCTAAAGTAAGAGATAGAGGAAAAAAGCCGGTGGAAGTACTACTAGTAGATTGTGAGGTCCACATTATTAGTACCACTATTTAATTGTTTAAAACAATTTATATTTAGAAATTGGTCTAATTATGGTGGACGACCAAATATAATAAAATTGGTTTATTTTTTTTGGACGAAAGGAATTTAAAATACTAGTAAATCCTAATTGTGGTCAATCATGATGAGTGATTATGGATGATTTAATCCTAGATCAAACTCGATCTATCTTCAAAGAATGTGGACGTAGTACTAATAGTAGTAATAGTATATCAATTGAGTTAAAGTGTGGCATTTTCTCTAAAGAATAGTGAAATGTCACTAATGCTCTCTACGAAAGCTATTTCAAAATCTAGCAAATTATAAATATTTGAATTTTTTTTAAGACAAGTATTCAATTTTGTAAGAACGTGTAAAACGATATATTGGGACATGCAACATTTACCGGTGGAGTAATAAAAAGTGGGCTCGCATGTTTGTGGCGCATCATCATTCTCTGAACAAACAACTGTTCGACCTTTTAAGGGTGAAAAAAATTGATTAGATAAAACACTTGAAGAAAGAACTCATACTTTTACTAATAAAAGCTCTATTCCGTTTCTGTTTTTTCCCCTCCAATCAGGTATGAATCACCATAATATTGTTCTGATTTATAGAAGAGTTAACATAAGCTATAGCTGAATATCAAAAGTTGTCAAAAGCCTATAATTTGGGTCGATAAATTCAATCAAGTCGAGCATAAACTTTTGGTAATAGTAATAAAGAGTTTGGATATGATAATTGATAGATACACCTCAATTTTTCAAAATATATGATGCGAGTCAGTATATTTAATATTTATGTTTATTAATTAAATGGTGTATGTGGATTGTTGCAAGAAAAACCTGCAAATGTGGTCCTAAATAACCCCAAAAAACGTAGCATTAAACAACATATATATTATATGGCGGCAGAAAGCAATTTTGCAGATATGATTCCACCCACTAATGTAGGAATTTTGGCTGTCAAATTAAAGTGCTTTGCTAAAATATGCCCATTTATCTTGTGTCATTTATGCAAAACCAATTAAATTACAACTATTGTAAAATGATTGCAACCTCACTGCTACAATTTTAGAGTGGCTTCAATCATCATTGCTCCAATAGTTATTAATGCCAAAAAGCTACAAACTGTGTTGTTCAAATGTTATACTTATGCACAAGAAAATTGCTGTACCTCAATTTTCATATTTTATTTTATTTTTTGAAATAGAGCAGGAAAATTAATCCATCTGTCTATCTACATTTGTGCGGCTATTGATGAAGAGATCATGTTTTCTCATAATGAAAAAGGTTCGATTAAGTCATAATTCAAGATTCCTAAATTGACACCGAATTTTAAATTAAAGTTGTAGTAGTACATTGTTAATTTTGTTGTTTATATACTATAGTGAAACTAAAAATTAGGTCAGTAAAAACGATAGCTTTATTTTTTTTATAAGGGTAAAATATTCATGCATCTTCCTAGGCTTCTAGCTACCTATTTGTGGTACTTGAGGTGATGATCCCTATTCAAGTGCAGAAGCATCATATCTTGATAATTATTGATTCTTAAAAAAATTACTTGAGTGAAAATGTAACATAAGAAATACTAGTACAAAAATCTTTTCATATTGAGAAAAATGAAAAAAAAAGAGTTATTTGAAATGTTTCTCATAGTAAATTTACAATAAAAGAGAACTCATGACCTTTGTGTTGCACCCAATTAATTACCATAAGAACAATGTTTATCATCATTTAGGATACTCCCAGCTAGCTAATTGCTTATCTGGATGACTACGACTGCAAATTCTTGTTTAATCGACCTAGGATTGAATAATTAATTAGTTGTCAAATCAAAGATTAAAGGATTTGTATATAGCCTAATTAATTAAGATACATGAATCCATATGGTTGCTATCATTAGCTCAGCTTCATCTTTTTAGCTTTCTTCTAGTCTAAAGAATCATCATGTGCTCTTTATTTATGAATGAATGAATGAATGAAGCATGCTCATAACAATGGCCCATCTGTTATTTAAATTTCTCTACTATAGTTTTCACCCTTTTAATTTTTTACATCATGCCCACTTCAGATTTATTTTTTCTGACAACCTAACTAAGATTCTTGTACACAGGTTTTGCTGAATTATGTCAAGAAATCGATTATGTTTCAGAGATTTGCTGCAGAGGGACAAAAACATCATGTGTATCTAACTTCAAGAGATTGCATATGTTTCTTGCAGCTAAAGATTAAATTGTACTATCAAATATGGGATGCAATGATTTTTATTTATTTTGGTAATAGAATCATTAAATAATGTTTTCAGTTAACGATCCAAGAAAATGACTTTTTCATTACTGTGTATTTTTCCTTCCACTGCATAAAAAAAAAGAAAAAATCAATTAACATTAAGCGTCAAGATTTAATGTGAAATGTCCTTTAATTAAGATCGTGTTTGGCAATGACCCCGACAAACCGCCATAATTTAATAAAGCAATTATAATTAAGTATGCAACCCAACTCACAATTACTCTCTACTTTAATCACCTTTACACAAAATTCCTCTATGACTATATTGTAGTACTCCTAGTAGTAGTATATCATACTAATAATTATAAGCAAAATTAATATTTGCTAGATGTAAATTTCACCTGTCATCATTACAAGCCCCAAAAGCTCCACACTCTTTGACGATTCCTGTGATTTTCTAAGATTAAAAATACAGTGAAAAAATGTTCTAAAAAAGGAATAGAATAAAAGGTCACTTGCACAGTCACACTCTCCACCTTTCACCGAAAAGTCGACACCAATGCTAACACAATTCTTGACTTTTATTTATAAAATTTAAACCCTCTTTCCACTAATCAAAGTGGCTTTGTGGGAAGTAAACTCTTTAATCTTGCATGAGCTCGTGTGTGTGTGTGTGTGTGTGTAATAAAAGGTCTCTCCTTATTCTTATTCTTCCTTTTTTTCTGCTTCTCACATTCAAGAATCTGACACACATTGAATGTGTGTGGAGTCATGCCTCTGCAAGAACTCCTGCTCTAGGCATTGTGTTCTTGATTAGGAGAGAGAATTTCCCTTTTTTTGTTTCTCAAAAAGCTGAAATCTTGAAGCTTATTTCATACACAATTATAGAAATGGGAGTTGTTACAGTTGCTGAGCTCAAGCCAAGCATATCAGGGAAGAGGTCATTTCGTCCCAGTTCAAGTGCAAGGCAAGTTACTGAATGGTAATATTTTAATGATCATGGTATTATACTGTATTTTGTAAAATGAATCCCTTGAATGTGTGCTGAAATGATCAATTCTTAGGTTTATGATTGATTGGTCCACCAATCAAGAAAGTAGGTAGGAGTATTGTAATTTCTGCTCTTGACTTCTTTGTAGTTGAATGTGAATGGAAGACAAAAATCCCAGTTTCAAGAATTCATAATCCTCTCCTTGAAATTTCAAAATCAATACTTTTTGTGATATGATTTGTGTGTGTGTTTTTGTGGCTCAATCACATCCTTAATATCTATGATTATGAACAATCAACACTCAACTTTTTAGCTCCAAGAATTAGCTAGTACTACTACTAATCAGACATCAGTTTCATGGTGCAGTACTAGAATTCACAATGTGTTTATTACAGCATGTGCATATGTCTTGAAGATTGGATGCTTATTACTGATCAATAATTCACACTGATTTCCTACCCTTCAAGGAACAAAATGCATTAAATGGCCCCAGATATTTGGCTGCCTGCTAAGACAGGACAAAAATTAACATAGTTTGTTTGACAACAAAAGAGCCTAAAAAATGTAGTTGAATAAGACAGATGGGGTTAAATCTTTGCTTGCTTGTATATCTTCGATTGGGTGAAACGACGGCCTTATCACTTAAGCCGCGAAGGTTGAGTTGGTGTTGCTGTCTTTATGGCTTATGTTTTTTACTTGGCCATCCATATAATAGGTGATCAAAGGTATGAGTAACTGAGTCCACAGGTTACAAGAGCACAAGTTTTAGTGCCTTTTTTTTATCTCTCTTTATCCTATAAATGCGTTCTAGTTTCTTTAGATTCAACAATGGATGTGTAGGAAACAAGATGTGATCCCCTTTTCTCACATCAAAATTGTGTTGGCCTTGATTTGGTGGTACTGATATGGTCTTGTTCTGTTTTGCAGGCCAATCTCCGATGTCTCTAGTGATCTAACCATCGAAGTCGGAACAGCAAGTTTTGCTCTTCACAAAGTGAGAACTATGTTTTACTCACACAGCTTTGATTGTTTAGATTGCATTATATAATGTAGTTTAGAAAAATATTATGGTAGAGCTATTCAAGGGATGATGATACCAATTGAAGAAGACATCAAGATAATGCTACAATCTTATAGAAGTGATGACTTACTATTAATATGTTGTGTTGATTCTATTGGCGTCTGCAGTTCCCTCTCGTTTCCCGGAGTGGAAGAATACGTAAACTGCTGGTCGATGCAAAGGATTCCAAGGTATCAAGGCTGAATCTCTCTGGCATTCCTGGCGGATCACAGGCATTCGAGCAGGCTGCAAAATTCTGTTATGGAGTGAACATTGACATCACACTGTCAAATGTGGCTATGCTGAGGTGTGCTTCTCATTTTCTTGAAATGACAGAGGAGTTATCTGAGAAGAATCTCGAGGCTAGGGTCGAGGCCTACCTCAGAGACGTGGTCCTAGCCAGCATACCAAACTCAATCTCGGTGCTCCATCACTGCGAGAGCCTGATGCCAACCGCTGAGGAAATCGGCCTTGTGAGCAGAATCATCAACGCCATTGCAAACAATGCCTGCAAAGAGCAGCTGACCTCTGGCCTGTCCAAGCTGGAGCACACCTTTTCCTCAAAGCCCGTTGCTTCGATGGAGGCTGAGACGCCCTCGGACTGGTGGGGGAAGTCGCTCTCCCAGCTGAGCCTCGATCTCTTCCAGAGGGTCCTCTCGTCCGTGAAGACCAAAGGGCTGAAGCAGGACTTGATTAGTCGGATTCTCATAAACTATGCTCAAAACTCCATTCAAGGCCTAGTGAAGGGAAACATCTTAGACATCGATCTCCAGAAGAAGCAGAGGATCACTGTGGAGACCATCACCGGTTTGCTCCCAACGCAGTCCAGGAAGAGCTCAGTCCCAATGGCGTTCCTCTCGAGCCTGCTCAAGTCCGCCATAGCTGCCTCCGCGTCCACTTCCTGCAGGTCTGATCTGGAGAGGAGGATCGGGCTGCAGCTGGACCAGGCGATCCTCGAAGACATACTGATCCCCGTGAATCCACACGGGAACAGCCACGCCCCTATGTATGACACCGACTCAGTGCTGAGGATCTTCTCCATTTTCTTGAACCTGGACGAGGATGACGACGACGACGACGCTCAGCTGAGAGACGAGAGCGAGATGATGTACGACTTCGACAGCCCCGGCTCGCCCAAGCAAAGCTCAATCATCAAAGTCTCGAAACTGTTGGACAACTACCTCGCAGAGGTAGCACTTGACTCAAACTTGGCCGCATCAAAGCTGATCTCTCTAGCAGAGCTGCTCCCCGACCACGCTCGTATGGTGTACGATGGACTGTACCGCGCAGTCGACATCTTCCTCAAGGCAAGAAGAAAACACAACCTTTTCTACTCAAATTCCCATTTAAGCATATTGTCTGCTTTGGGTCAAACCTGCACAATTATATATGATGATGCAACACAGGTTCATCCGAACATGAAGGAGTCAGAGAGGTACCGGCTGTGCAAGACGATCGACTGCCAGAAGCTGTCGCAGGAGGCGTGCAGCCACGCGGCCCAGAACGAGAGGCTGCCGGTGCAGATGGCGGTGCAGGTGCTGTACTTCGAGCAGATAAGGCTGCGCAACGCGATGAACGGAGTGGGAGGGCAGAGCCACTTCTTCTTCGGGTCAATGAACGGGTTCCCGCAGCGGTCAGGGAGCGGGGCGGGGAGCGGTTGCATCTCACCGCGGGACAACTACGCATCGGTGAGGAGGGAGAACAGGGAGCTGAAGCTGGAGGTGGCGAGGATGAGGATGAGGCTGACTGATCTAGAGAAGGACCATGTATCCATGAAGCAGGAGCTCGTGAAATCGCACCCGGCTAATAGGCTGTTCAAGTCTTTCGCTAAGAAGCTCAGCAAGCTCAACGCATTGTTCAGGATCAAGGACATCAACCCCAAGGCTAAGACTAAGGCGGCCTCAGACGCTAGGTTTCTCTTTCAGAAACGGAGGCGCCATTCTGTTTCTTGATTGCTTTTTTGCTTGCTTGTAATATACATGTATAGATTTACTCATTCTGTTTTTTTTTGTTTTTGGGTTTTCTTTGCTGTTTTGAGGTTTTTAGTGTTTCATTTTATTTTTTTACTATGTGGTATTGCTTTGCCTGTTTATTTTTGATTCTTGCCTTCGTAGAAATTTTACATACTGTACCTCTCTGGGTCTACAAGCATATATTATAATGTTAGTCTATTTAAAATACTTTCTTTCACATTACTTATTTCAAAATGAGTTACTCAAACCCTTAAAATAGCCACAAAGTCTTTTATAAGATCTTTTAAAGGGATAAATAGCTCATTTATTAAAGCAGATAAAAATTATAAGAGAATTTTTAATCCATTTCTATACAAAATGTGGATTTTCAAACAAAAAAGGTAAAAAAGAAAAAAAAAGAAAAAGAAAAATTACTACTAATACACATTAGTGTAGTAAGAGGTGTGTTATATTGCTAACTCTCTTAAATTGCTAATTACAACTAATTGATAGAAATTGGATCATTAAATCAAGTTATAAGATCATTCATCCACGAATATTAATGCCGTAAAAAAAATTTATATCAAGGATATTAATGTCAATTGACAAAAAGTTAGTTATAACTAATTTTTAAAAAATATCTTAAAATTTTAAATGATTATAACTATCTCGATTTAAATTATTTTTTCACACAACACATATCAAATTAACGATAATTTTATAAGGATTCTAACGAGAGCTTACTTGCATATGTTCCGATGTCAAAATTTGAAAGAAACAAAATTGAATTTTCGTATTTTTGTTGTAGCAAGTTAATGTCAACATACCTATGATAATATATCAATACAATACATATAAAATGTCAATGCTAAATTGTGTTGACATATTCAATGAATCGTATTGAAATATTTAATACAATATATTGACATTTTGATCTAAAACCCTAATTTTAGTAGTTTTCTTATCTTTTTAAATTTAAATAATAATAAAACGAAAGTATACATGACAATTTATAGACCACTAGATTTCTACAAATCTTATGGTTTTAGATTAATTATAGTTAGCAATTAAAGATTGAGTTAACAATTGATCATTATTCTCATCTGTACTAATATAGCATAGGGACATGATCCATTGCTAACTAATTAACAATCCAAAAATAAGACGAATTCTTAGTCATTAGATTAAGAGATCAAATGGTTAAAATAATAACAAGTGTATTATATTTTAAATTTAAATAATTAGTAAATAAATTTAAAGGGTATTATTGTCAATTCTCTCTTATCAAAATCATCTCAAAACTTTAAATTTACGTAACTCTCTCGATTTAAATTATTTTTTTTGCAAAAAATATATCAAATTAAATATAATTTTATAAGGATTTCAATGAGATCTCAATTGCATATGTTCCGAGGGTGATGAAATTTGATAATTTATATTTCAATTTTCATACACGTTGATAAACAGATTTTATCAACAAATACAAAAAGAAATCTCAATATAGTGTATGTAAAATCTCAATATTGTGTATGTAAAATATCAATAAAACTGTGTTGATATTTTTATATACTTGTGTTGATATCCTCATGCCATATTGTTGATATTTGTAATACACTATGTTGATATAAAAAAAACTCATAAAAATTATCATATAATAACATAATGACGATATTATCATTTTGTTGATATTTTATCTACTATTTATTGAAATTTGTGAGCTTTAATCTCATTCATTCATTTTAAAATCTAAGAGTATAGATATAGTATTAGTTTTGCATTATAGTGTTAAAAACGAAGATGATCTTATACACGTAAACATAAAAAAGGGTGAATTCGCAAAACATAAAAAATCAGAAGTCGCCGTGTGAGAAATAGCGACTTGTGCTACTGAAAACGTGGTTTCTCTTCCTCTGCAAACGATTGCTCTGAAAATCTTTTAGTTCTACTGGCAATTTAGAGTGGCGCAGTTTATACGAGCATGGCGCTTAATTTGTCAAGACTTCCATTTTCCCGATTCTTCAGGTTTTCATCCTTCTATTTTTCTCTTCGTTTGTCCTTTCCCCAAATTGCCGAATTCTGGTGGATTTCATCCTGTAGGGTGCGAGAAATGTTTGAGCCTTGACTGTTTTTTTGTGGTGACTGTAATTGAAGCTGTTGAATAATTCTAGAAATTTCTCTTCATTATCTTTTGAAATCTTGAATTTCCGTGGAGCATTATTTAAGTTTTGATGATGAATTCGTTCGTATGAGTTTTATTTAGGTTTTCTTGTCTGGTAAAATTGCTTGTTTGTTTTGAGAAGACTGCACTCGTTCTGAGCTCACGAGCATTGGCTTAATACTGAACTTCGACTGCCTCTTGTTTTAATTTATTGTTTAGAAGGTGTGATTTGAATCCTTTTAATTGAATACTTAGGATGTTATAGGAATTCAAGAACCGTCCTTTGTATCAGAAAATTCATGTATTTTCCATCTTCCCATTTAGTCTCTGTGGACAAGTACTTTTATGTTTTCTTTGCGGAGATGAACTAGAACCAACGTTTTCCTCCGAATAACCTTCTACACTAATCTCTAGATAAACGATGTTTATGATGCCGAAGTGGTTTACAGATTAGACCTTTTTATGTTTCCTCTATTCACAGGCAGGTGGAGCATGACATTGAAACTGTGGTTAAGGTGCTGCAACCTGGACCTTTGGGAGTAATAGAGCACAGGTTCACTGACGAGGAGATAAATAGTGCAAATTTAACTGTAAAGAGAGCAGTGAAGAACTGGCAGAGGACTGCTTACAGTGAAAGGAATAATCCTATCATGAAAGATTTCATAGATGTCAAAACTTTTACTTTCCACCAAAAGCCCTAGATGATTATTGCAATTAGTAAGCTGTCTGATCTTACATGCTTATATAGGTCTATAATTTACTTTTTTTATGAAGATATTTACTTTTCATGGTAGATCAAATGACTTTAATTCCTTATGCGTCTGTTGCTTGCGGACCACAATCTGGACGATGTTTGTTTCAAACTTGGTTATCGACTTATTGTGTTAATCAAAATGTACCTATCTATTGTTCTGAATTTCCTTGTGTGATATTTATATGTTTAACTTTACAGCATCTAGGATGCATGAATTGATGATTTTATTCCAGTGGATCTTAACTCTAAAGCAGTCTATTTCTTATTATTCCATGATACATTAACATCAGTGATAATTATTGGTGTTTTCAGAGATACATGGTGGAGTTTGTCATTTGTCATTGTAGAATTGCTGGAGTCGAGTTCTCTGTTAATCCCGAATCACTGGATGCTTAGACTTATTTGTTCTTGAGACATTCCAAAGAAAGTTGAATATTACCTTGAGCAATTTCCATGTACAATGATCTGTTTTTGAAGTATATATTGTTCTATTTCTTTGACTGTGTTCAACTAGTAGGGCTCTTTGAAGTAGAAAACATATAGAGGATAGAATGCTCAAAATATCAAAAGTTAGAGCTTGTGCTGCCTGGTCACTGAATTCCATGTTCCTCCCCCAACCAGTCCACCATGTCTGGAACAGACTTAACTATAGTACCTCTTGCTTGTATGGGCCGTCCAGCTTGATCTCTCGACTTGCTGCATCATGAGCTTGTGTCCAATCATACAACTTTCCCTTCTCCTCGTTGCATAGTTTGCCTTGCGGTCCAGTGTAGTTGTCACACTTTGGGGATGACACAAAATTTTAGGAGACGTTAATTATATTAAATAAATGGAGAAAAAGTAGTTGAATATAATCATTAGAGAGGAAAAAAAAGATAATTTAAGTAATAAAGAGGAGAAAGAAAGTGTGGTTGGATGTGTTCATTGTAGTTTACTTTTTCCAAAAAGGAAATGTGACATCTTTTGTGGGACAAACAAAAAAGGAAAGTGTAACATGTTTCTCTTAATTTCATGAACTTGCCTGATGCTGTTCTCAGAGGAAGTACAGTTGTATCTGGTCTCTGAATGATATTCTCTGACAGCGTTCGGTAGTCAGCCTTGATTTCTTCAACATCAGTGTTTGCAGGTATTCCCAGAAACCTGTTTAGCCAAAACTTGGAAGCATCAGCTCAGTTTTACTCATCAAAAGGTAAGAAGATTGAGTGATGAGAAGATTGAGGTGAAAGTGAGAATAAAGCAGGAAGGGGTTGTTGTTGGTGCAGCCATGAGAGAGGAGGGAGAAAATCTGTTTTCTGGTTTGAATTTGGGATTCAGAATTCAGACTAGGAACAGAAGTTGCACCACCTCATCTTTCTGTGTGGCTCAGGATTCTTGCTCAACTGGTTTCCAATTGGGTTTTGTTGTTAGTCCTGACAAAAGGAAATGAGGGTATAATAAAAACTTATTTATTACTACTATTTATCTATTTTTTTCTGGAAGAGAAAATGAGCCATCTGAAGTTGACAGCATACAAATTGCTAAAATTTATTGGTGGCCATATTATTAGGAGTAATATTTATTTTCAGGTAATACACATTGCATGCATATTAGTGAACCAAAATCTATCATAGAAGTTAGAATACCATATATACTTATGGGGGAAGTGATACAAAAGAAGATTACATGGAAAATAAGTGATGAAAGCTGATCCATAAAGAGTGTTCTCTCTCTCTCTCTCTCTCATACACAGAGATTTGTGGTGATGAAAATGTGACTATACCCAGATAGCTCTAGCCTTTTTGAGCAGTGGGACCAGCTCTCCCTTGACATGAAGGCTCATGACCTCGTTGGCACCGCCTACAAGTTTTTGGTCGATGAAGACTGCAGGGAAGGTGGTCCTCCGCCCGGATGGGGTTGTGAGTGCGCTCTCCAGCTGCTGTCCATTGGGCAGCTGATCAAGCTCGTAAACTGTGGGGTTTGCTCCGAAGCTACAGATGAGTGTCTTGATGGTGTGGGAGATGCAACAAGTGCTCTTGCTGAATATCACCACCGGTTTGTCGGCCGTTAGCCTATTGATTGCCTCCATTTTAGGTCGGAATAAGATGGTAATATAGGCGGTGGTTTGATCGAGATTTTGTTGATGAGGAGCTAATGTTATGTTTGTGTTGTTGGTGATTTGGAGAAGGGTTGTGTGAGTTTATATAATAGTAGTAGAGCAGAGGGTGCATGGCGGAGAACAGGTGGGCTCCATGCGAGATCTTTTATTCCACGTTGGATTTATTCACTCCATTTTCTCATTTGTTTGGTGTGACTGACATATTTCTCCTTTCCGCAAAGGTGGAAATGCTTTGGTTACTGCAAATGTCTCGTGTGAAACATTTATGAATTTGTATACACTTTAGAGCATCCACAACAGTGCTCTTGCCAGCGGCACGGTTGTGAGTCCGGGTGGTACTATTCATGCATGCTCTCTGGCAAGAGCACAACACCCATAACTGTGCTCTTCCGCAAGGACGAGCACAATTAATTTAATATTCAATTAAACATAAACATTTCCATAATACTAGAATTCATTAAAAAAATATAAATAATATTACAAATGACAAATAAAATAAAAAACGACATAATTAAAATCCTAAAAATTAAAAATTACATAATTAAAATACTAAAAATTAAAAAAATCACTACTCGTTGCCGAATTTCGCCCACATGTGTTTGATTAGGTCTTCTTGTAGCTGAATGTGGGTTCGGGTATCGCGCATTGTGTGCCTTGTCTCGATCCTCTGGCCAACCGTCGTATGCTCACCTCAGCGTGGGGGAGACCTCGCCGTTGAGCTTCCGGCTTCATCCTCGTCGTAGAAGCTAGCCGCCCTTGGCCCTTCGTCGGCTATAATCATGTTGTGTAAGATAATACACGTGAACATGATGTCGGCGATATTATTCACGTACCACAGCCGAGCCGGGGCCTTCACAATGTTAAATCGGGCTTGAAGGACCCCGAAGGCTCTTTCAACGTCTTTCCGCGCGGACTCTTGACGATGCGCAAAAAGAACCCGCCTCGGGTCGTGCGGGTTGTGGAGCGTCTTCACGAACGTCGACCACCTTAGGTAGATACCATCGGCGAGATAGTAACCCATGTGGTATGTATTTCCGTTGATGGTGAAGTCGATCGCCGGTGCTACACCATTCATCACATCATTGAAGAGTGGTGAAGAATAGAGCACGTTCAAGTCGTTGTTGGCTCCGGCAACGCCGAAATATGCATGTCAAATCCATAGGCGGTAGTCGGCGACCGCCTCAAGGATAAGTGTTGGGTCGCCGCCTTTGTGACCGCTTAAGTGTTGCCCCCTCCAAGCATTCGGGCAATTCTTCCACCTCCAATGCATGCAGTCAATGTTGCCAAGCATTCCGGGGAAGCCATGGACTGATTCGTGAAGACGCAGCAACCGTTGGCAATAATCGGTGCTGGGTGCCCGAAGGAATTCATCCCCGAAAGCTGAACGAACGCCCTCGCAAAAATTCTTTAGACAAAGGATTCCAATGGACTCACCGATATGCAAATACTCGTCTAAGATGTCGGCCGTTTGCCCAGTAGCGAGTTGTCGGATGACACACGTACACTTCTGCAACGGCGTGATACTTTGCCGGCCGGCTGCATCTTGACCTGTTTGGAAGAATTCAACACGTGCGGACAATGTGTTGACAATTCGCATGAACAAACGCTTTGACATGCGAAAACGGCGCCTGAAGTAATCTGCCGGAAACCGCGGCTGGTCGGCAAAGTAGTCGGCAACGAGCCTTTCGTGGGCTCCCTCCCGGTCACGATGGATGTAGCGCCGATTTGATCTGGTTCGTTGAGGAGGAGGAGCGGGGGTATTCGCCGCGACATATGCTTCGTAAGCGGCACAATGTTGTTCGTATTATTCTTGTTCTTCGCGTTCTGCTTCCGCCATAATATGGGTGAAATCCATTTGAGGTTTTGAATGAGAGATGAATGTGTTGATAGTTTGTATGAGAATTTTAAGAATGAGAGATGAATGAGAGATGAATTGATGTGATAAATGGATGATGAATGTGCGTATTTATAGATGATTTTGGGGGGAAAAAAATAAAAAAAATTCAGAAAAAACGGCCATATTTTTGGGATTTGGAAATTTTTTTTAAATCATTTTATATAATTTAAAAACGATTTTAAAAAATAAATAAATAAAAAATTCAAAGGCAACGGCTATGCCGTTGTCCAATCATAAGCCGCCACGTCGCCTGCTCGCTGGCACGGACGGCGGCCTTCACTCCCCCACTCCCACCACCGTTGTGGATGCTCTTATTATTATATAACATCGCTGTTTCTATGTCTTTGAACAGATATTATGAAGAATGTCTGTTATCATGATGCAAGGCGAATTCATATTAGCAAACCACACTTAGCTGCACTTGCTCTTATGAATTTTGCTACTATGCATTTGGTCAATTTATGTTACCATATCAAAATTGTGCAAGGCCAAATTTGATATACCTATATCAATGCACTCAATTCAAGCTAACATACCAAATTTGAAGGATAGATAACCTATTTATTTTGAAATTATATGACAAAAAATTATCTAAAATCTCAATGCTCTTTATCATATTTTGTCTATTTATCTTTACTATCAATCCAAACTGCCCCTAACTAGTTTAGTACTCTCGAAAATTAGTGTTATCGACATATGCATAAATCTAGTACATACATCGTATTCATGCATGTACGAGAGCACAATTTACTTATATACTGTATCTGTCCGCGAATAGGAGTCTCGTTTTCCCATTTTAGTTCGTCCGCAAATATGAGTCTCGATTCACTTTTACCATAAATGGTAATAGGGTACCACCTTCCACTATTTCATTTCATTCAAATTTCAATTAAAACTAATACTAATACAAGTGAGATCCCTATTCCACTAACTTTTTCCCACTCATTTTTCTTAAAATTCATGCCGTTAAAAAATGAGACTACTAATGGCAGAGGAAGAGAGTATTACGATAAACCTAATAACTGAAAAATTTACATATCAAGATAGTTTGATGACTGTGAAGAAGCCACACGTAAGTTAAAAGACAACCATATACACACCGCAAAATTAAAAAAATAAAATAACATTGGAAAAAAATGTTGGAGACTGGAGTGATTGATTATTGAAGAATCAACAAGCTGGAAAAGATATTTGGCATTATCCATTTGCTTGACCCCTCATTTCCTATTTAATGCGATTCCTTTTATTCGTTTATTTACATCAAGGTATCCAAGTTTTATTTTAGTCTTTCCAAAATTATAGCAGGTCAAATTATATACAATTGGTAGAAATCTTTTTTAGAAGATTGTGTGGGTTTGTAGAATAATAAAACGAAATGAAATAAAATCTGAAGAATTTTCAATTGAATCTTACCCTTTACTAATTTAGGAAACATAGTACGTATTCTATGTCTCTACACATTATTCAGTAGTTTTTTAATATATATTTTACAAAAATAGCATCATACAACATTGTGGGGACCCCAATTGGATTCTAAAGCATAATGTGCAATCAGAAATTTTTCCTCAAAATACTTTTAATATTTATCTTATAATTCAGTTGGAATAAATTTGATTCAATAAATAAAATGAAACTAGGGCTAAACAACACGTTCGCAACTAGCCTTTTCTTTTCTAGTGGTCATTTTGATATAATTATTCATCAAAAGGGGAAAAAATATTCTCCACTTCTTGGCAAATAATTAAATCTAATTAAAAAAATGTGCGAAATGCTACTAATAAATACATATCCTTATCTATGTTTCTTAGTGTAAAAAGTGGCATATTTAAGCATCAAATGCGGGTGATTTTATCGATAAAAGTCACAATTTGTACAAAAAATTAAAATAAGAGCAGTTTTGGTCGGTTGTATAGTAAAAGAAGTGATACTTTTTTAGTAATTAATTATGGAATTAGCCTGATTTGATCAAGATTCTTTGCCACTCGAGGAGGCTAAATATAGGTAGACGAATGACAAGAAATTATGATGATGACATGTGTGGGGGAATTTCATTTTTGCCTTCTAAAACATGTTTAGTGGAGAATTTTAATGGTGGCTAAGTATAGATTAAGTTAGAATCATTAACCTCTCGCATTATGTAAGGCGACGGATTAAAGGACATAGTTTTTGAACTTAATTAAAGATAATTATGGTAAGGGATACCTCTAATTTACTTTCTTAAAGTTATGACGTGGCACTGACTTAGCTTAAGATTCTTGACCGATCAAAATTTCCTTGCAATGATGAGTTTAATATTCTATTTTTCTTTGAATGAGAGCCTAATTAATACTATTTCAAAACTCAACAATCACTAAGTTGATGCTACTGCAAATGGAGTATTAACTAGGTAGGTCATCACAATTCACATAGCTTGCATCTAAATAAGAATTTGAAGGTAGCAGTAATTATGAATTCTAACTCTAGATTACAAAAATGGTAAACGAACTAATACTTACCACTAAACTAAAGCAGCGGTTATTGTTCCAAAGCTAAGCGCAAAAAAACCCCCCCAAAATCTATAGTATTTGATTTCAAACCATTCATTATTTTACTTTAGCAAATAGAGTGGATCATGTATTCCATCTTACTTAGGAAATTAATAAAATAAAATATTACTACATGGGTATAAACTGGGGCAAGTCAATTTTAGCCTACTCGGTTTTTCTTTCGAGGTTTAATATCATTAATTACAGTTATAGCTCTAACTTCTACAGGCGACTCGGAAGTTTATGAATTCTAATTTTAAATGCGCATTATTTACCTATAATAACTTCATAGGGTCGTGATAATTAAATATGCATAATTGTATATATATAATTGGAAATTTAAGATTAGTTCATTTTAAATAAATTACCATAGCACATAGTTACTCTTTTGCAATTATTTAAGAAACATGTTTTTTCAAATTGATCTATGCATAGTTATCTATATCACATAGGAATGTCTCCTAATCAAATTAATTAAGAATCATGACTTAATCTTCATTTTTTTATTTCTAAGATTCTACTTGTCAAAACCAGATTGAACTTCATTTTTCTGAACTAACAAACATACTTCGAAACAATTCAAATTACCTCAGATGCACCCATGAACCACAATTTTCCACGCCCACAGATTCATCCCCCAAATATAAAACTGAATGATACAGAGTACTTTTCATAACTACTAATCCCTTCGTTTCATAGAAATAGACCATTTAGAGTTAGCACAAGTTTTAATATGTAATTGGTAAAGTAAAAGATAATAAGAAAAAGTAGTTGTCAGTGGATGATAGGACCCATAAATGATAAAGTAAAAGAGAAGGATAAAAATATTGTCATAAATGTATATGGACTATTTGTATGGGACGGACGAAAAAAGAAATATGGTCTATTTCTATGGGACGGGGGAGTATATGTGAACAAAAAAATTTAAAATACTTATTTTATTATTTCTGTCATATATACTCCCACGCCCCACAATAAAAGTCACATTTTGTCCTTTAGGTCCGTCCCACCATAAGACAAAATGTGACAAAATGTGTCCTTTAGGTCCGTCCCAACAATGATAAAAGAAAGAAGGCGTGTAGGGATCAGATCACTTGAGATTCACTAATTACCGGGACATCTTTTATTAAAATTGATCTGAGATGACTAATCTCAGAAGTACAAGCCAAGATACAAAGGGAATACAAGAATACAAGTCTACTTATTACAGAACCACCTAATTGAAACCCTAGCTCTTCTCAAGTCTTCCACCAGACTTGAGGTTCCAGCTCCATTGATTATCTGCACACTAAGTAGAAGTATTAGTAAACCAAAATGCAAACTTCTAATGCAAGTGAGCAATTTCTCAACAGGCAAACACTTAGTACCCATGTCAGCAGGATTTTTATCAGTACGCACCTTATGCAACAAAACCTCACCTTTTTCAACAACATCTCTGATGAAATGGAACCTAATATCTATATGCTTGGTCCTATCATGAAACACAGGGTTTTTGCATAATTGAATAGCAGACTAACTATCAGTATACACAACAGGAGTATTTTTCAAGAATTTAAGTTCAGAGAGAACCCCCTTTAACCATATAGCCTTCTTCATAGCCTCTATGATGGCTATATATTCTGACTCAGTAGTGGAGAGGGCAACTATATGTTGCAGTTGTGATTTCCAACTCATACAAGACCTACACACAGTAAACACATAGGAAGTAGTGGACTTTCTTTTGTCCTTGTCATTAGCATAATTGGAATCAACAAAACCACATAGATCAACACCATCATTGTTAGGGTTTTGTATACTAGAAATCACCTTTCGAGTGATTGCATACTGTAAAACTCTAATGAATATTTTCCAATAAATGCAACAGATTATTTTTGTCATAATGTTGTTATGTTTTACATTTAATGGTTGTTTATTGCATATTTAAATGTATAAGCAAACGTAACAAAGTCTAAGTCTTTGTTTAAGTAGACCGGTTGTGGGCGTCGTCCAATTTAAGGTAACACGGTCAGTTCTAAACAAATAAAAATAAGAATTTCACAACCTAGATAGGGCTAGACTACCTATCGCGAAAGGTTGCAATGTCAGTCCGATTATTTCTAAGCCTTATTGAAATAAGATGACGTTGGTGTGGTATAGCACTGAATGGATCTAACAACAAGACGAGTCTTTATGCTATCTACTGAAAGACGAGGTCTTGATAATTAATTTCTTAATCAATGTACGTTAGCATTGAGCACACGACATTGAGTATCCACTACTTTGACTTACCAAAGGTTTGGGTTTTTCGTAACCCAACGATCCATGTATATTGGGTAGTGGTGATCATTATCTAGCGGTGCTAGGATTGCTATTATGTTGAAACGTGCGCGGGGAGAGCCTCGTTTGATAACATCCACAAGAGGAGCTCGAAACGAGGTTTTATTATTCGGAACCTAGCTAGTTGGAGTTTGATTACTCTATGAATAATAAATAAGAGTTTCTTGCTAAGTCCACTCTTGGAATTCGAAATATGTTAATTAATTAAGTCTATAGCAGATATTAATTAATTAATGGATGTTTCTATCTTAAGCGTGGGAAATAAATCAAATGCAATTAAAGGAAACCCAGAATACTTGTAATTTTGGATTTGGAAGGCAGTGCAATATTACTTCTGTAGTGGCTGCTCGTAATATTCCAATATAAGCTTATATTAAATTGTGGGTTCAATTTAATTAGTAAAAAGCTAATTGGGTGAGGCCTGTTCCAAATTCTTCCTTAGATCCCTGACTGGGCCCAATATGTGACTTATATAAATAGGAGAATAAAAGAGACAGAAAATACATTTTTTAATATACAAAAATTTTCGTCCCCCTCTAGAAAGAGAGAGCTCGAAATTTGTGTTCTCTCCGTGAGCAGTTTCTGTCTTTCATTATTCGAGTCCTAGTACGTTGGTGAGATTTGCCCACACAAATATCAGCGTATAGTCCCGGACACCAGTCAGAAGATCCGAGGTCTTGTATTGAAGATCTTCACGTGGAGACGGAGCAAGCCATCATCGATTCTTGATTGAATCTACGAGGTAAATTGGCTAATTCCGTAGTAAGCATGCTTTAGGGATTTTATGTGCTAAAGCATGTTTTTAATTCAAGTTATAAGCATGATACATGTGATAATTACGTGAATAGAATTTGTCTAAATAATCTGCTAAATTGATCAAGTTTATATGATCGGTAAATAACACACGCTTCCGCTGCCAACCCCTTCAATCATCACACTTAGAAAAGCATAGACCATACTTTGCAGTATGTTTCAGATATCTAAGAAGCCATTTCAGGGCCTCCCAGTGCACAGTTCCATGGTTAGACATATATCCACTTAAGCAACAAACAACATAAGCAATGTCAAGTCTAGTACTGACCATCAAGTACATTACAGAACCTATAGCATTGGCATAAGACACCTTTTTCATAGCAGCAATATCAGCATCAGACTTTGGACACAAATCTTTACTCAACAAAAAATGAGCAGCTAAAGGCACATAACAGTTTTAGCAGAAGACATGTTAAACTTATGCAAGATCTTAAGAACATAGGGTTCTTGGTGAAGCACAAGGACAGACTCCCTTCTGTTCCTAAAGATATTGATACCCAATATCTTTTGAGCATCACCAAGATCCTTCATATCAAAGTTATCACACAGAGCAGCTTGCACATGCTTGATAGATTTAAGGCAAGGTCCCATAATCAGCATATCATCAACATATAACAATAAGAACACATGAACCTTATCAATATTTTTCACATATAGGCAAGCATCAAAGGTACTTCTCACAAACCCAAGTTTTTGCATACAAGAATTAAACTTGATATTCCATTGTCTAGGGGACTGCTTTAAACCATACAAAGCCTTTTTAAGCAAGCAAACATGATTGGGGTACTTAGGATCCACAAAACCTTCAGGCTGTCTCTTGTAGATAGGTTTATCTAGGTCACCATGCAAGAAAACAATTTTGACATCCATTTGTTTCAACTCCCAACCAAAATGAGCACATAGAGCAAGCATAAGTCTAACAGTAGTAAAATTCACAACATGAGCAAATATTTCAGTATAATCTACCCCCTCTTGTTGAGTAAACCCTTTGGCCACAAGTCTGGCCTTGTACCTTAAACCATCCACCTCATTTTTAATTTTATAAAGCCACCTGCAATCAACAATGGAGGCACCAGTAGGGAGGGGAACAAGTAACCATGTACAATTCACTTTAAGTGATGGCATTTTATCTTCCATGGCTTTGTGCCACAGATTCCAAAACTTAGATGTGAGAGTCTGCTTATAAGACTGAGGTTCATCCACATCAGATTCATGCACATTAAAAGCAAAAGCAATTAAATTCACAAGACTAAGTACCTAACATGAGGCTTATGATTCCTTCTGACTCTATCTCTAGACAGGAGGTAATCTTTCAAATCTGGAACATGGTTAGGTTCATGTTGAGGCTCAACAACTTGGTCATCATGATGAGTCACATTTTGGGGTCAGCTGAGGTTCAAGTTCTGGCTCAGGGTCAGGGGCTATAGGATTTGTATTCCAGAAGTGCTCCACCTCACTTGGAGCATCATTAGATGACTCCACCTCAGTGAGAGTATCAGTGGACTCCACCTCACTGTCAACACTTATTGGAGAGGGATCGGGGGCAGTTTTAAGACAGGGGAACTCATCCTCATTGAAGACCACATCCCTACTTATTGTGACCCTAAACCTTGGTTTACTCATATTCCAAATCCTATAACCCTTTACACCCTCATGATATCCAAGAAACACCCATTTCTTAGATCTGGGATCCAACTTGTCAGTTTTGGAATGCAAAAAGGCACTACAACCAAAAACTCTTAAATGAGATAAAGAAAATTTTCTACCTGTGAATATAGACTCACGACATTTACCCTTGAGAGGAACTGAGGGTGACCTATTCACAAGGTAGGCTGGAGTCAGAAGGGCTTCACCCCAAATTTTTTTAGACAAACCACTTTTAGACAAAAGACACCTAACTTTTTTTAAAATGGTTCTGTTCATCCTTTCAGCAACTCCATTTGCTGAGGGGTATAAGGGGTAGTCTTGTGTCTCTTAATCCCATACTTGGAGCACAAAGCATCCATTTGGGAGTTATAAAACTCAAGACCATTGTCTGTCCTAATAGCCTTAATGGTTTTTTCAGTTTGATTTTCAACAAGATTTTTCCAAGTTAAAAACTTTTCAAAGACTTCAGACTTTTGTTTCAAAAGGAAACACCACACTTTTCTGGAAAAATCATCAATAACAGACAAGAAATACACAGATTCTGAATGAGTAGAAACAGAGGCTGGACCCCACACATCCATTCGGAGATACTCTAACACACTAGTACTGATATGTTCAGTAGTAGGTGTAGGGAAGGAGACTCTATGTTGTTTGCCCAAAACACAAGTATCACAAAAAAGGAGACTATTTTGAAACTCATTTTAGGTAAAAGCTCATTTTTCTTCAAAATATTAGACCCTTTTCACTCATATGACCAAGCTTATTATGCCACAACATGGTTTTATCAACCTTGACCACATTAGCAGAGTTACCAACACTGTCCACAGACTGAGCACAACACACATAGAGATTACACTTCTTAACAGCTCTAAACAGGCACATAACACCTTTACAGATCTTCATAACCCCTTGCCCCTACTTACCCTCAAAACCCTCAGATTTAAGGCAAGAACATGAAAGCAAGTTATAACTCAGATCAGATACATATCTCACATTATTCAAAGTAAGCACATACCATTTTCAAACTTCAAACACACAGTACCAATGCTAAGATCTATTCCGATAGATCCTTCTAAAACAAGGATTAACCAGAGAACACTAAAGATTTGAGGAGATGACCCGCGAAAATCGCCTGAAGTGAAGAGAGAAGGCGGAGGAGAAAACCAGAGAGCAAGAGAGAGAGAGAGAGAGATGATTCTAGAATGAATGAGAACCGAAGAGGCTGAGTGACTTAACACACTCACCAAACAAAACCCTCAGATCAACGATTACAGATGGTGATCCGAGTGGTGGAGACACGTGACGGCCATCCAGCTAATCAGGTAAGTAATGGACCTCAATACATTGAGCATATGCATTTAATCAATCAAGGCCAGCCCAACCGAATAAATACATAAGTCCAACAACAAATAGTCCACAAATATTCAACATGATCTCCACTAACGAAATTAAAAAATGTAAATAATTTTTCTATGTATATATGTCAACCAAACATGCCAATAATATTAATATGTTTATCAGAATGATTTATTGTTGGCGAATCTATATAAGGGCCAATAGAGATTGATTTTGACAAAAATGCAATCACAATTCACAAAGGTTAGCATCTGAGCATGTCAATTGTCATACATATTTTGGCCGGACATAGATATGTAAATGACAAGTGTGTTGCAAGAACTAGCCCCTCTCTTGCAACTTTACAACAAGATTCTTTCTGGATGACCATCATCGACTTGAACGGCACTTAATACCAATGCCATCATAGCAGATGTAATGATAGACTAAATGTTGGAAAGAATCTCCATACTTCACTTTAAAACGTCAGGAAAAAGCTTGTGGAATGATAACACCCAAAACAGACAATATTAAATTTATTAAATAAATATGCACGTTTAAATTTATTTTCTTGAAATTATTTTTAAGAAAATTTACTTGGAATGAGAAATTTGAATACAAATGAATAGAAATTATGAAGATAAACATAACTAAAAAGAGCTTAATATTATGGATGGAACAATTAAATGATGTGGTTAATGATAGTGAGCATTATATGGGCCGATCACAAGTAAAATGAACTAAGCTTTGGATAGACCTGGTTTATAAAATTGCTTAATCAGAGCATGCTTCAACCGATACTATAAAAAACGTAACTTTTTAAGGACACAAAAACTGAGACACAATTACTTGGGTTCGAAAATTTGAAAAAATAATAATAATTTAGGACGCAAAATAAGGCGTTCCTAAATTAAAGATAAATTAACTTAATCTTTTATTTTTATTAGGACGCTTCCATTTGCGTCCTTTAATTTTAGTTGGGACACCAACAATAAGAACGTTATTTGAAGCTTTGTGGTATATTTAGAAACACAGATTAGTGTATTTATTTGCTTTAAAAAGTGTTTTTTTTTGTTGTAGTGCGATAAACCATTCCAGATCCGTTTTATTTTACTGTTGGGTTGGCTCATATCAAGCATGGGCTGTGTCGGCCCACTCGACAAGTCAATAACACTACAATAAACTTTTCTTATAAGGAGGTGTTTGGTTTGCAAGATTGTATCCCATATTAAATATATAGTATGTTTGGTTTATGGGATTCAATCCCACAACTCAATCCTAGATGGATAATCATGAGATTATTAGTCATAACTAACCCTCTATGATTAAAATAATTTCACAACTCAATCCTGGATTATATCTAAGAAATCGAACACCACCTGAGAACACAAAATTAGAGATGTAAGTATTTGTAGTAGAAAATTTTGAAAAAGGGTCAACATTGTGGACGGAAAGAAAAATGCCCTTAAGTTGATTACAAAATTGTGTACTGGACTTTAATCTTTTGTTTTGTTTTTTTTGAGGCGTTTTCATTTGATTTACTTTTAATTGAAACATTAAGAATTAAAACATTTTTTAAACATAAGTAATGTATTTAGAAATACAAATTAATATTTTATCGGTGCAGGCGGACTCCCGAAATTTAAGGCCTAGGGGGTTAGGGAAAATATAAACATTACAAGAGTATAGAAAAATTTACAGTATTATTTAATGTATTATTGATGATTATACTATTATTTTTTGTTTTCTTTACAACAAAATCTTTATTGTGGATTCAGATTCCAAAGCGGGGATATGCATTGGATAGGTTTTTATCACATTTGCAGGTTATTACGCTAAGGCCTAAGGAGGATCCCATAACAGAAACCCAGAGTAATTTAAGCCAAAAACCTTGGAATTTCCATGAGAAATTGGTTGTTGCACATTATCCAGATAACTGTAGATACGTCGCTATCGACCGGTTGACTTACATGAATAGAGGAGTTGGATAAGTTTATTCCTTTTTCAGAATCAAGAATATTATCACCACAACAAATTGTTCTATCACCATTCACCAGTATACATCTTCAGATTCTTCAACATTTGTAGCAGTATCTTGCCTTTTATCCAATGCCCATTTGCGCAATATATATATATATATATATATATATAGGGTTTTGATCCATGCAAAACCATTCTTAATACAAAAATGCAGAACCAAGCATACAAAAGTCATTTTTAGGTCATTGTAAGCTTATTTTTACGTCATTATAGTAAGGATGACATGAAATGATCTTAACATGACCTCAAACCCAAAGTTTATAATATGACCTAAAATTGCTTTACAATGACCCTCCGTATTTTTGTTTAATTATTGACCATTGGATTGTCAAATCTCATGGTCAGGATTTGGTCTGGATTTTGTATTGAGATCAAGTTTTGTATTGATCATTTTCCTATATATATATATATATATATATATATATATATATATAGGGATGTATTCATTTCCTTTTCCTATATTTCCTCCTTTTTCATTCTTAATATCAGTCATTAGATTAGAGAAATGGACGGTCAAGATCAACATTGGGTAATTAATCCCGTGTTGCATTATTTGTCCTATTTTGTGCATTATGAGGGTACAATAGTAATCTAATCTAGGCTGGAAACCGCTACGAATAATGCACCACATGGTCACGAGTAATGCATATAATTGCCTATATAATGCACAATATGTGAACTGCAATGCATACGAACAAGATGTGCTGTGTTATGATGTTTGACACACGTTTCTTGTTTCCCCTAAGGGTTTAATAAGCTTAGGGGCTAGGGTATAGTACGTAGACATGTATGTAATCTTCACATGGTAACGAGTAATGCATATAATTGACTATATAATGCACAATTTGTGAACTGCAATGCATACGAACAAGATGTGCTGTGTTATTATGTTTGACACACGTTTCTTGTTTCCCCTAAGGGTTTAATAAGCTTAGGGGCTAGGGTATAGTACGTACGCATTAATAACAAATTATAAAACGATACGAATAATTCACCAAATTGTCACGAGTAATGGATGTTATTAACTATATAATGCACAATATGTGAACTGCAATGCATACGAATAAGATGTACCATGTTATGATGTTTGACACACGTTTCTTGTTTCCCCTAAGGGTTTAATAAGCTTAGGGGCTAGGGTATAGTACGTAGACATTACTAAATACACGTATGTAATCTTCAATCCGTTGATTAACCCATATACACAATACCTCTAATAATGCATA
Organism: Salvia splendens; assembly: GCF_004379255.2. Classification (NCBI taxonomy): domain Eukaryota; kingdom Viridiplantae; phylum Streptophyta; class Magnoliopsida; order Lamiales; family Lamiaceae; genus Salvia; species Salvia splendens. The sequence goes on from NC_056038.1 coordinate 7,111,485, forward strand.
ATATACTAAGATAATGACAATTAACAGCTACATAATGCACTACCTAAACCAAATAATGCACATACGTATATTCCAATAACAACAATTTGTTAGTAATGTCTACGTACTATACCCTAGCCCCAAAGCTTATTAAACCCTTAGGGAAACAAGAAACGTGTGTCAAACATCATAACATGGTACATCTTATTCGTATGCATTGCAGTTCACATATTGTGCATTATATAGTTAATAACATCCATTACTCGTGACAATTTGATGAATTATTCGTATCGTTTTATAATTTGTTATTAATGCGTACGTACTATACCCTAGCCCCTAAGCTTATTAAACCCTTAGGGGAAACAAGAAACGTGTGTCAAACATCATAACACAGCACATCTTGTTCGTATACATTGCAGTTCACAAATTGTGCATTATATAGTCAATTATATCCATTACTCGTTACCATGTGAAGATTACATACGTGTCTACGTACTATACCCTAGCCCCTAAGCTTATTAAACCCTTAGGGGAAACAAGAAACGTGTGTCAAACATCATAACACAGCACATCTTGTTCGTATGCATTGCAGTTCACATATTGTGCATTATATAGTCAATTATATGCATTACTCGTGACCATGTGGTGCATTATTCGCAGATACCAAAATGTGGCAGTTACTTTTCCGTCAAATGTCAATAATAACCCTGTAATGCATACAACCACCTTCTATAATGCAACACGGAACCAGTTTTATAGAATCAATCTGATCCGTTGATGCCTTAGATCTAACGCGTAATATTAAGAAGGAAAAAGGATCTAAGATGTGAAAAGGAGAATAACGCTCCCCTATATATATATATATATATATTGTTTTCTCCTCAAGAATATATCCCATAACTGCTGCCCCTTCAACACCTGCAAATACCATTTTCGGATCTTTTCATTCATTCAAACGTAAAGGCTAACAATTTTATAAGTAATGAAAAACAGTATGTGGGGGCTGAAGCCCCCCTCACCCTCACCACTCGAACTAGTTTGCTACCTACATAGTTAAAATTAAGGGTAAATTAATTAGCATTTGATGGATTACATAATCAAACTAACTCAAAAATATAAAACCAATCAATATAGAAGTATATACTAATTCATCATATGGAGTTTTATTCTTATCTATCAAAATGATCTCAAAAGTGGTTCAAATATCTACACTTGCTTGGATTCTAGTTCTATAAATAACAGCTCTCACTCAAACACAAATACAACACAAATAGAGAAGAAAATTATCTCAAAAGAAAAAGCACACACATACATAGATATAAAAGAAGAGAATTAGTAGAAATGGAGAGAGTAAGAGATCTAGCATCGAAGAAGGCAATAGTGATGTTCACGAAGAGCTCGTGCTGCATGTGCCACAGCATCAAGAGCTTGTTCTACGAGCTAGGGGCAAGCCCGGCGGTGCATGAGCTTGACAAGGACTCGAGAGGGAAGGAGATGGAGTGGGCTTTGAGAGGGATGGGGTGCAACCCCTCTGTCCCCGCTGTGTTCATCGGGGGACAGTTCGTGGGGTCGGCCAGAGACGTCCTCTCCTCCCATGTTGATGGAACCTTGAAGCAGAGGCTCATCGATGCCAACGCCATTTGGTTCTAGCTAGCTACCAACTCTCTTCCTCATGAGTCATGAATATGTATATGTATATGTATATGTATATGTATATGGTGGGGCAGCTTCATGAGTTTTTGGCTATGGCTGCTGTAATTAACCCCAGCTTGTCGCATGAGTCTACTTTTGGTGATGACTTCATGTGATCTTGTTTCTCATGACTTAAATCAAATGTATGCTTTTAGTTACAAATTGATCACTGCCCACTTTAATTTTTCTGTTTTCTGTTGGGATATTTTTCTTTATTTATCTGGGGCTAATTAAATTAAGAAGAATGAATGAAATGGAATCTTAATTTGGAAAGTTGATGAATGTTTCCCAAATAGGAGTAGTAAATCCTCCTACATGTGATCAGTTTCACTCCTGAAAAGCTACCATTTGTCAACAAGCCCATCTACAAGGCTAACTTTTTAAATAAGATCAAACAAATACAGTAGTACTTTGAAGTGAATCATGTCACTATATATATGAACTCAATATTTTTGGATTTAAGCATTAACCACTTTATTATTAAAGCAACTCAAGATTTTTGGATTTAAACACTAACAACTCTATTATCAAACCAACGCACACTTTAATTAAGAAAAGAAAATCAATTTCAAGTTCAAAACTGTGTAATAAATCAAACTTATTCAAGAAAATAAACTGATTAGAAAACATCAACACGATGTAAATAATACTACTAGGTCACAAGTGACAGTGATAACTAGGAGTACTTAAATATATGTGTTGAAAAAAAATACATTTTCTATCAAATCTCTAAATGGCCATGTCATTATTCATTACTATTATCGTTTCTAAAAGCATCCACAATGTGGAGCAGGTGGCGTCGCATGCCCCCTCCCAGCGAGACTCACGGAGAAGACTAACTAGGCGGCCCAACGGAGTAGGGAGAAAGAGGGTAGCTGGGTTGGGTTGGGTAGGTGTGATGGAGTCTCCGATGACTTTGGGATGTGGGCTTATTCCACCAGATGAAGGTTATTGGGGATCTATCCTGGAGTTCTAATTTTCAATTTGATCAAAGATGCAGACTTTAATTACTTGCGTAATTGATCGATAATTGTGTATCTGTCGATCATTTTAATATTTATACGTTATAGGGAGTATATTATTTCCCATCTCAAATAATTAATTCACCATTGAAATAATAAAATAAATAAATTTTAAATGTGAAAAATATTGAAAATAAATAATTAACTCACCGAATTCCCTTAAATATTGATTAAAGTTGATAGGCAGGTTAAGTGAGAGTTGATCCGTTACAAAAACTCACCGAATTCCCAACCTTTTCTTCTTCCCAGTCCCATTAACTTTCTATACCACTTGCAACTTCTCATCCCCTATAAATTTTCCCACTTCTCGATTTCATACATCATCACACAATTAATCATCACCAAATTAAATATCAACAAAAAAACAAACACAATGGCTTTCCCCACGAAGCTCGTCGCAGCTCTCATGGTCGCTATGCTAGCGTCCCCCCTCATGATTTCGGCAAGAAACCTGGAGTCGAGATCAAGATCAAGCCTGGCAGCGCGGCTCAAAGTGGCGGAAGAGGTGCCGAGCACTTGCTGGGACGCATTGTTGGAGCTTCAATCTTGCAGCGGAGAAATGGTTATGTTCTTCCTCAACGGGGAGACTCAGCTTGGGGAAAACTGCTGCAGCGCCGTAAAAGTGATAGAGCGTCAGTGCTGGCCGTCCATGCTCGGAACCCTCGGCATTACTGCGGAGGAAAGCAACGTTCTCCGCGGCTACTGTGATGCCGCTGCCGCTGGTCCTCCGCCTGCATCCACCTTGGAAAAATGCTATAACTTCCCACGCTTGCAACACTAAGTGTAATCAAAATATATGCATGTTTAGTAGCAATGCTCTAAATAATTAAATAAACGAATTATATTGCTAAAATCTCTAGTGTCTGTTTTAAGAGTGTTTTTGTTAGTTTTAACATGCTATGCTATGGTAGAAGATAGTACTATGAAAGACCTAAATACAACAAAACAAATGTGATGGTTTAAAAAAAAATGGTTCAATGCTCCTAAAAGAATGATGATTTAATTAATTTGTAGGTAAAAAAGAGATGTACCCAGTGATTGCATTATTGTAGGCCCAGTTTAGCTCACAAGCACAAGTAGGTTTTTAAAGGCCCAATAATATTTGAAAGGTGCATGAATACCAAAAGCATTTGCTATTTTGATTTTTATATGGTGTCATATAGGGATGTCAATCGGGCCAGCCCAGCGGGTTTCGGGCCAGCCCTACTCGGGTTGCGGGCTTATCGGGTGCGGGCTTATCGGGCTGAAACTTTATCGGGTTCTAAAATTTCAACCCTAACCCTAAACCTTCGGGTTTCGGGCTAGCCCAGCGGGCTAATCAAGTTTTTAAGCAAATAATTAAAATTAACACTTATTTAACTTTTAAGAATCTTCTATATATACCATAACAAATTATTATATCAAAATAAAATATAAGTCTATCATATAAGTAAAGTAATATATTAAAAATCTAAAATATTCATGACATAAAATCTAAAATATTCATGACATAATCTAAGTCTAAGATAACAAAAAGATAAACTGTTTAACCACAAGTTCTAAAAAAAAGTCCATGTTTCAAAATAAACCTAAATATTTGAATGACATTCTTCCAAGTCAAAAAAGTCCATGTTTCAAAATAAACCTAAATATTTGAATGACATTCTTCCAAGTCTATAAGCTTTGACACTTCAGCTTGAGCATTAGCTTCCTCCTCGTCATCTTCAGAATCTCCATCTTCTACTAACAAAATTACTATTAACACAAAATATAGTTTGATAGTTTAGAATTTTATAACAAAAGTAAAATCTTACCATTAGAATATCCATGCAACCAGTTACGTGTGCAAATTAAAGCTTGCACTTTTTCAGGAAGGAGTCTATTTCGGTATTTATTTTAGACATGTGTTCCAATGCTAAAGGAAGATTCGGATGCTACCGTTGTTATAGGAATACTAAGCACGTCACACGCCATCCTAGCAAGTACTCCAAAACGGGACGACTTCTCTTTCCAATATTTAAGCAAATCGATTTCAGCATCTTCATCCATTGGGAGGTCTTCCAAATACACATCCAATGCTGACTTTGTATCAGAAGTTAAACCTTTGTAACTCTTGTATCCCTAAGTCAAAAGATAAATGAAATTACTTTAGATACAAATATAAATACAAACAAATATTTAAAGAAAATAAGATTACTTACAGCAAGTACTCCTGATTTCATTCTCAATGCTTTCCTTACTCCTCCTTCTAAGAATTTAGCCTCTCCAACTTCAGAATTATAACTTCCACTAGATTGAGGAATCTTAATCGAAGATGCATCAACACTTTTTTTCTGGTACTCATCGTACAGAGTATACAATTTCATCTTCAACCTATTGACTTTGTCCTGACTTGAAAGAGGATCAAGTGTTGAGTAACAGTACTCCACAAGTTTTAACTTCATTCTTGGATCAAACACGGCTCCCATGGAGAGAATGTCGCTATAATCTTCCCAATATTTCTCGAACTTTGATTTCATCAAAAGAGACATAGACCTTACCACTTCATCATGACTTCTAGAATTCATCTCCAACAATTGAGCAATATTCCATACTTCCATAAAATACAGGTTGGAAGTAGGATAGGATGAACCAGAAAATAAATTAGTTATTTCATAAAATTGCTCCAAGAATTCACTCATCATTTTCCCTCTTTCCCACTCTTCCTCCGTTGGGCAATGCTTATAAGCTAAATCATCACATTCAAGCATACAAAATACCCGGCGGTATTTAATTCCACTGACAAGCATCAAATACGTGGAATTCCAACGTGTAGGCACATCCATGCACAATGAAGTAGTAAATTCAATATCAACTTTTCGTGCACATTCCTTAAACTTGATCATTCTCATTTCTGATGCTTTTACATATTTGATACTTGCTCTAATTTTATCTAAAGCATCACTAGCTACTTTCAACCCTTCTTGTACAATAAGATTTAGGATATGTGCACAACATCTCACATGAAAATATTCCCCATTGCACAATAATGAGTTTTGCAACTGAAGTCGTGTTTTCAACAATTTCACCATGGAATTATTAGCAGAAGCATTATCCAAAGTCAAAGAAAAGACTTTCCTATTTATGTTCCAATCCACCAGAATGTCAGAAATCTTTTGAGCTAATTCAGCTCCAGTATGTGGAGGAGGCATTGAACAAAATGCAAGTATTTTGCTATTCAGTTTACATGCTTCATCCACAAAATGAGCAGTCAAACAAATGTATCCCGAATTAGTACAAGCAGTCCAAATATCAGAAGTCAAGCACAACATTCCAGGCACACTATTCAATCTTATCTTCAATCTTTTCTTTTCAGATTCATACAAATTCATCACATCCAAGGCATGCGTATTTCTAGAGATAAACCTTATATCCGGGTTCAAATACTTCAAAAAAACTCGCATTTCGCTATATTCAACCCACCTCAATGGAAGATTATGTGCAACTGATACTTTAATCATCAATTCTCGGCATGTTTTTGGGTCTATTACATTATCCTTAACCTTTAACTTGCCATCATGATTAAGAAGCATAGCACCCACATCTCCAAAATTCGGTTTCTTCTTACAAACCAACATATGGCGACTAAAAGTGGAAGTTCCCATTTTCGTACCTTCATATTTCCATCTTTGAAGACAATGATTGCACTTGACATTCTTCCCATCTTTGTCCGGTTCTTCATTTGTAAAGTTATTCCAAACATCGGAAGTCTTTTGTCTCTTCTTAGGCTTGGAATCCCCTAGAATCTCCACATTTTCAATATTAACTGTTGGAGAAGAATCTTCCATTCTTAACAATTATAAATCTGCATCAAAAATATAAATATTATTAGCATTGATTAATCACTAATCAAATAATCATGTATAACCAATGTATAAACTAACTAAAATGCCTCTGTTTTGCATAGGCTGTAATCAATTATCACTTATATTTGTTTAGTATAGAGTTCTAAAACACATACTATAAAGTAAACAAAAGTACACGAAATTAAATTATCACTTATATTTGTAATCAATAATCATTTATATTTGTAATCAATAATCAAACAGTAGCACAAATAAATAATCAAACAGTAGCTAAAAAACAAAAGTAATAAATTACTAATTAAACAAATACGGTAAGTTAGGGTTTTAACAAAAAAGTACAAATCCAATTTTCAAATCCTAACAAAAAAATTCACTTTTGCAGGTATATAGATATACATGTATATACACGGATAGAACTTTTCAAATACTGTAGAAATTAAATTATCAAACATATTTATATGAACACTGACATGATACACGAATAAATAAAAATGAAGAAGAAGGGAGAGGGAGAGCATGCACCCGATGAAACATGGAAGATCAGTGAGACGGTGGAGTGAAACTGTAAAAACACCTTGCGAAACTTTGAAAGTGAATTGTGATGGTGATTGGTGATGGTGGAGGTGAAAGTGAATTTAGGAATTAGTCAATTAGGATGTTGAGTACAGTGGAAGCTGTAAAAGTAAGAGAAAATTGTGTGGTCCAAAAAAATGGAAGTGAAAAGTCTTTAACAAAGAAATAAAATTTTTAAGTCACACGACTCATACGTCATGGTCATACCACCAGATATTTAATATAATATATATATAGGGTCCTGTTAGGTTGAGATTATTTACCTAAATTGAGAAATGAGATGCAATATCAGCCACTAATCCACAAGATTAACTAAATGTCAATAACTATCACATTATGTCAACACGGGGGTATAAGTGTCATTTCGTGTTTTAATGGGGAAGAAGAACTGCAGCCCCAAAATCAGTTTCCAAAACCACGACTGATCCTTGGAACTTGTGGAGCGGGTCGTCGGGGAAGAATATCTTGGAGAGGCGGAGGCGGAGCTTCTGAGAGGTGGTTTTGGGTAGCGGCGGGCAGACTCTGTGAACCTCCAGCGGCGGAAATGGCGGCATTGTTTCCCCTCCTAGCAGGCTGAGTCTTCGGCTGCCCGCTCCCCGCCACTTCGCTTCTTTCACTCTTTTCTCCGTCGAGAATGCCACATTCAATTTCTCAGTCTCACCGTCCGCGCCGTACTCTCTATCTCTTTCTCTCTACCTGAATTTGATATAATTGGGGAAGATCTACTCAGCTTATGATTAATTCATTTCATATTGATTGGAGATTGCTCGCTGCGTTGTTCAGCTAAACTAATTGAACTGAGTGATGAATATCTCCACATTTTGAAAAATTAGGGTTCTTAGCTTCAGTTGTTTAATGTGTATTTTCGTCGGTTTTACAAATTTAGGGATCTTAGCACTAATTTGGTGTTGATTTGCTGACAACAGTTTCTGCAACCTGGCTTTTCTGCGCTGCAATTCCAGCCCTACTAGTTAGTGGTTTTTCAGTTCCTGTAGCTATTCTGGGGAAACTCTAATTCAAGTCAATGTTAATGAAGAACTCAATTTCAAGGATAATGCAATTATGAAATTATATTGATTTTTAGGCAATGGTTGTAAAATGCAATGATTTTGTTCCTTTGATTGGATGTGGTGACATGTTATACTATCCACTGTTTTTCTGCATTGAATGCCTTCAAGAGAGTTGCGGAATCACTGGAGAAGCTAATGGATGCCACGAGGGAAGAGCTGCCGGACACCATGGCTGTCTTTCGATTATCTGGGATGGAGATCAGAGACTTGATAATGGAACTCAGTGACAATGGTTCCGGTTGAAGCACCGATTGTAGCTGAATCGGTTGAAGCGCCGATCGAAGAGAATCGGCGTTCCACATCAGCGGTGGTTCCGACTTCTTCAGCGATGGTTCTGACTTCTTCAGGTTCAACAATTGATTCAAATTTTAAGTATATTGCTTCGATTTTAGTGTATTAAAACAAATCTGGATTTGTTTTCTTATGAATTCAATTTCTACTGAATTTTTTTGTTGATTAGTCATGGTAGAATCGCAATTGGAAGCATCACCTTCCAGTTAAGGATTTGTTTAAATTTTTAAGATTATTGACATTTCATACAATAGCTATTGACATAGCTATAATAACAGTATATGCTTGTTTGAATAGTTGTTAGGATGACTGTAGGTTGAACCAGAAAGAGTTATTGATATAGATTTATTGTGTTTCATTTCATACAATAGCTATTGACATAGCTATAAAATAGAGTATATGATTTGTTTGACATGGCTATTGACATAGCTATAATTGGGATGCTTCGACAGCAAAGAAGAATTTCATTTCTCAAATAGATAATGAGATTCAAAGAAGACCAGATTTCAACTGGAGAAAAATTGATTTGGTAATAAGATCTCACAATGACATTTACGTAAGAATATGAGCAGGTGTTCTTTGGATATAATTTTATCTTTAATGTCATTTTATCTTTCATGTCAAACAGGTCTTCTTCCCAGTTTGTGCAAATTTCCATTACTATATTGTAGTATATTGGATGAAGAAAAACACCATTGAGATAATAGATAACAACAAGCCACATAAAAATATGGATCCGTTCGAGAAGTATGACATTGATATTGGTTTAATGGTATGATTTTATCTATGTTATTGACATATTCTCTATATTTGGTTGACATAATTTCTACATCATGTTAAAATGCTTTGTTTGTGTAGTTTGATTTAGTTATTTATATATTTTGCATAAAGATATGTTTGAAGCATACTTCATAGAGAAGAAAATGTTAGATATTTCAAAAAATATAAACAAGTCTTCAATCAACTTTCTGCCTTTAGAGTGAGCCACAAGCACGAACAAAGAAGGACTGTGGTGTCTATTTGATAAGGCACATAGAGACCTATGTTGGCAAAAAGGGCAGTGAATGGGATATTGGCTTCTCTGCGCGTGGTGTAAAGATTCCCCACATACTCAGGGGAAGGTATTGCTACACGATGATTTCATCAATTTACAATAACCAAAGGTCGCCGATGTTACAACTGGCTCATGATTGGATAGAAGCAAACATGGACAAATTGCTTGAGCTAAACAACAAGTACACAGAGTTGTTTAGTAAAAAAGAAGTAAACAAAAAGTGATATTAATGTTTGATGTTAACTTATTTTTTGGATGGGTTTTAAAACTGTTATTGTGGATTCAGACTTTTGAACTTAGCAGTTATATCAAATGTTAATCAGTTCAACAACTTGATTGAAATGTCAACAACTTATACACAAATGTCAACAGCTTGAATAAAGTGTGTACAACTCAGAAAACAAATCTTAAAATTAAAAAAAACAAAATCATACAATAGAATGTCAATAGAGAGCAAAATCAAATATCAACAACTAATAAGAAAATGTTAATAACTTGTAGTATATGTTAACCACTAAAAAACAACTCTGATAGTTGTTGACATGGCTTGTATGTCTAATTGACATGACTTATAATTGTTGACATAGTTTCTATGTGCAGTTGACATGGTTGTACGTGTAGTTGACATGGCTTGTACGTGTAGTTGACACGATATGTACCGTAGTTAGCATGACATGTATGTGCCGTTGACACGATATGCACCATAGTTGACATAGTTATATTAGTTGCTGACATGGCTAGTATATATAGTTGTCATAATTTTTAATTGTAATTAACCTTAAAAACATGAATTGTAATTGTAATTACCCCTCCAGGCAGGACTGGGGTAGCCTGGACGCCCTTATCAGCGAGGAGCACAGAGGCAAGCCTGACTCCAACTTGTATTGAAATGTCAACAACTTATACACAAATGTCAACAGCTTGAATAAAGTGTGTACAACTCAAAAAATAAATCTTAAAATTAAAAAAACAAAATCATACAAAAGAATGTCAATAGAGAGCAAAATTAAATATCAACAACTAATAAGAAAATGTCAATAACTTGTAGCATATGTTAACAACTAAAAAACAACTCTGATTGTTGCTGACATGGCTTGTACGTGTAGATGACATGTCTTGTAACACAGTTGACATGGCTTGTACGTGTAGTTGACACGATATGTACCGTAGTTGACATGACATGTATGTGCCGTTGACACGATATGCACCATAGTTGACATAGTTATATTAGTTGTTGACATGGCTAGTATATATAGTTGACATAATTTTTAATTGTAATTAACCTTAAAAACATGAATTGTAATTGTAATTACCCCTCCAGGCAGGACTGGGGCAGCCTGGATGCCCTCATCAGCGAGGAGCACAGAGGCAAGCCTGACTCCAACTTGTATTGAAATGTCAACAACTTATACACAAATGTCAACAGCTTGAATAAAGTGTGTACAACTCAGAAAACAAATCTTAAAATTAAAAAACAAAATCATACAATAGAATCTCAATAGAGAGCAAAATCAAATATCAACAACTAATAAGAAAATGTCAATAACTTGTAGCATATGTTAAAACTAAAAAACAACTCTGTTATTTAAAAACGAACAATTATGTCTACTTTCTGCCACAACTCTTGGCATTATGATCAGTCACTTTATAACACTTTCCACAACGCCTGTAAAGGTTGCTTGCTTTTTCAATTGCTTTCTCTATGCTTGACTTAATCCTGCTTTTCTTGTCACTTGCACCTCCCTTTGTACTAACCACATCTGGAGCATGTGCAGTTATTTCTTCAGGTACAACAATACTATATATGTTCTTGATGGAATCATTTTCATCAACCGATGAAGATCCAGTAGTGTCATCAGTAAAAATTTGAGGACCAATACCCGCAAGCAAATTATCCAATGCAATCAGATGATTTTTATTCTTAAAAGCGCGTTGATATAGACCAAAGTAACGTCCATGACACCTGTTACCAATCTGTAGCTTGCCATTTTCGTTAGAACCTACAAACATATAACATGTCAATATCCTATATAAATTATATGAACACTAAATCTGTAACATGTCAACAGCCTATGTAGTTTATGTAAACACAAAATTGAAATATACTAAACATGAGTGTTTTTGTTAGATACAGAGAATGTCGTCGTCCTGTTTGAGCAACATATGACAAATAAACTGAAATATCTATAGGAAACAGTTCACATACCTTTGATATTTGTGAAAAAAGCCTTCACAAATTTTCTTCTTTTCTTGCATCTGATTTAGGATCATTTGAACATCTACTTCTTTCAGTTTCTCTTTAATATCACGAGAACAATTCCTAACATCATTCAACGTACACCCAACAACATCATAACTACCAAAAAACTCCTTTAATAAGTTGAAAGTTGAAGTAGGACCGATGTTAGCTTTGGTGCAATCTTCAACAAACTTGTGATGAACATCATTCATAGTGCGACTTTCTTTCATAAATCGGTTATGATCTTTGTCAACCATAGCATGATTGTGTTCCTCAATGAATTGATGCACAAGATAATATTTAACACCACAATCAGGAAAAAAACTTGAAACTGATCCATGCTCCACATGCACACCTTTTTGTGCCACGTCTGCGTTTCTTCTTTGAAGTTACTTCATCATCATCTGACACGTTCACATCCTCAGATATACTTACATCAACATCCAACGGATCAACTGTATGAAAACCTTGTCTGTTGCAAACAACATACTGAAAAAGAAATAACACCACCACTAGACCTATTTCCAAATCTTCGACAATCGAAACAAGCCTCTTGAGCATACTTTTCATAAAAGGAAATTCCCTCCTCAAGTGAAGAAAATTTTTGACCTTCATAGGGCCTCAACTCAGCGTTGCAAATTGGAATAACATATCCTACAACATAATAGGAAAATATGTCAACAACCTAAAACAGATAATGTCAACTAGCACATCTTAACTGACCCACACCAGAATCCAGAATCAAAATCTCAAAATAACAACACCAACATATCAGACATCCTATCATGGACTCTCAACCCTACCCATAACCCCTTACTCCACCAACAAACACCACAGCAGGGGTTCTTCAGCCAGGGGAGGGTGCATTTTGCATACAACTATTTTGTATGTCAACAAAATGTTAGTATAGCTACATAGAATATTTAACAGGTAACATACATCATGTCAACATATTTGCATTTATGTCAACAGAACATCAATTCAAACCAGAACATAATGTCAACTAGCATATCTTAACTGACCCACACCAGAATCAAAATCTCAAAATACGCAGCACCAACACACCAACACCAACATCTTAGACATCCTATCATGGACTGTCAACCCTACCCATAACACCTTCCTCCACCAACAAACACCACAGCAGGGGCTCTTCAGCCAGGGGAGAGTGCATTTTGCATACAACTTTTGTATGTCAACAAAATGTCAACAAAGAGTATAACTATATAGAATATTTAACATGTAACATACATCATGTCAACAGATTTGCATTTATGTCAACAGAACATCAATTCAAATATCAACAACTGTGCATTTATGTCAACGTAGTATAATTCACCAACAAAGTACAAAAAAGTCATGTTAATGAAAACCAATCCAAATTACCTTCACCATTCGTCAACGTCGACTCAGAATAAGATGAAGAATCCATCAGATAACACCTTAGGTATTGATTACGAATTGAACTCGAAGCTAAAGATGAAAAGGCAAAAAAAACTGATTAGGAACAAATTCGACTGGGAATCAACAAATAAAGCATAAAAACAGAATCAAAGTCGATAAAATCAACCTAAAAACTTCAGATTCAACCAAACTCCGTCGAATTAGTCATTTTTTCAAAAATTGATATGTTGAGGAATCGTCGAATCCGAGATCGTTGAAATCATCTGTGTTCTAATTTTCGAATCAATTGAATCAGAAAGCGTTGGAATCGCTCCGCGCTCACCACGAATCGCTCCATCTCGTCCCTGACATACACCGGCAGGTGCCCCTCCGGAACGCCGCCGGAGGAGGAGCGCTTCCGCAGCGACTCCGATCTGAGCAGCCACTACTGCGACGAGTCGCCTACTTTGGATAATCTTCTCATGAGCTTCCTCGGTAGACGGTGGCGGAAACGCCTTCCATTGGCTAATTGGTTGAAGATTTGGTACAGACGTTGCTTTAATGGAGGAAATTTGGGAATAGAATTGGAGGAAAATTGGGAATGGAATTGGAGTGCTGGAAACCACACGTGTTTCATTTGTTTCTAACTTAAATTACCATTATACCCTTTCAGAATAAATTAATTTAAAAATATTTTTTGTGTGGCAAAATCTGGACCACTCATTTAATAAAAATGCGTGGCTGAGATTGCATCTCATTTCTCAATTAGCTTAAAAAATCTCAATTGATCATGGACCTATATATATATATATATATATATATATATTATTAATTAGTTTTTTTATATAACCCGATGGGCTGACCCGGTAGCCCGTCGGGCCAGCCCGATAGATCCCGATAGCCCTATAGGGCTAGCCCGTTAAGCCCGATTCATTATCGGGTTGAGATTTTTCAGCCCTAACCCTGTAATTTTAGCGGGTTTTTCGGGCCAGCCCATCGGGTTCGGGCTACACTGACATCCCTAGTGTCATATAGCATCAAAAAAATACAGGCCTAGAGCCTATAATTTGCAATAAATTATTAAGATAAACTTGACAAATGTCTGTATAAGTAAAATAATACTCGCTACCAATAAAAGTAAATGGAAGGTCACACTATCATTTTTTTATTATCTCGGAAAACAAATTATGATGAGATAAATTTTGAAGTTTCATAGCACATGATCTTGGCTTTTAGATTTTTGTGTTGTCTTATTCGGAATATAAGTTCTTATTTAAAAATTTTAAAATATGCACCTTCATATTTCTAATTGGCATAATATCAATATGACAATATATGGTGTCAGATCAATTCTTTTCGTATCAACCTCTTTTGATTTGTACCACACATATAGTTTAAAAGCAAAAAACATAAACATAAACAATATAAGAACACGAAAAGTTGGGTTTCGTAACATGTGCTGTTAGTTCTTATAATGAGACTAATCAAATTCCTTATATTTGGTGCTGATCACCTATGTAATTGATGATCGATTTAAAAGAGATCACTACACCACACGCAGACGAGACTATAACATCCAAGGACGGATCCAGGTGGGTCTGAGGGTCGACCGGTCCCACTGCCCCACGGACATAATTTCGTCATAACGAGCTAGATAGGTGAAAAATATGTCGACATAAAATATAACTAGTAGGTTTGATTCTCATTATATAAGTGGGTATATAGATTCTTCCAATAGGATGATACAATATTCCATGTAAAAATGACTGCATAACTTACACATGTCTCCTTTTATCACTGCAAAGATGAAGCAAAATTCACCAATTTCAACATCACATTAAGACAAAGATATTCGTGTATATGATTATCAAGGTTAATAAGCACAATCAATCTATTCGGTTTATACTTTTGCTAACATCTCATTTCAATCAGACAGCAATCGCCAACTTGTTTATGAATCATTTGGAAACTCACACTTCATTATCAATTAATCATATGGTCATGGAAGTTTTATCTTTTTGAAAATTTATTTTTTTGTGGAATAAAAAAAGGAATAATATATATACATGAAGGGCCTTAGTCACAGAAAATTATATTCTGCAACAATGATACCCTAGCTAGCCATGTGCAAAGCAAGAGTGTTGCATATATAAAACAAATGAATAAATGTCCCCACAAAATTCCTCCACGTCCAAGAATTGAGGAACTTGCATGTTGAAATGGAACTTAAAAAATGTATATTTTGAGAAAATATCGCAACTTGGAAAACAACGGATATATATATGTCAAGCTACAGAACTATTTATCCATTTCACGAATTATATACTACTACAATTTTTATGCATGCACGAAGAAATTTATTACCTTGATTCCAAAAATTACTCCTATTTAATTTAGTTTTACATCAATTTTTACTACATCTTTTCTTCTTATATTAACACCCATTTTTATCCATTCATGTCTCATCCCTTATTTCTTTTATTCCTCTCTTATTTTTATTTATCATATATTTTATTTAAATTAAATATGCAATTTAATTCAAAATTTAAAATTCATAAAAAATTACATAATTAAAATCCTAATCATATTGAATTAAAAATCATTTTTTAATTAAAAAATAATTTACAATTCGCCAAAAAATGAAGTGCACACCCAGAGAGTGTGATGAACACACTCTTCCTATGAGAGTTTATTGAGGGTGGATTCGCCTTCTCTAGTTCCCTATAAGGAGCGACGTTCACCCAACACTATCCGCAATGCGTACATCAGCCGACGCATCCCACATGGACGAGTCTCCACCCGTTGCTATTGTTGATGCTCTTTATTAATTACTTTAGGTTCTCAAATTTGTTTACTTTGTTTTGTAATTAAAAAATCTCTCCTCCGGTTTTTTTTGTATTTGTTTGGTAGTTTAATTTTATTTCTAATTAAATGCACATTTGCTCTCTATTTATTTTTAAAACTATTTGCAGTAAAAGACTAAGGATCTGTTTCCTAGGGCAGATAAATTTGACCTAACATGTGTGTTTTTATAGTGTTTTGTCTTGTCTATCTTTCCTAAATTGTTGTACAACCCTAATTTCTCCTAATATTTCCATCTTGATATAATACCCAAGAATCGAAAAATAAAAATAATTAGCACTCGAGAATTGAATGTAAAAACTAGCACCCACAAATGAAAATATTAATTAGTACATGAAATTTATTACCCACACAATGTGGCAGTTGCTGTTGGAATAAGGAAATCAATTAATTGGAAAACAAGAAGGCAAGAGATGAAGTTATGGCAAGATTAAGAAGGAAATTAATTAAAGATTATGGAAAATCAAATAAAAAGGATAGTAGTATAATTAGAATATATTTTCCAAGTATAGCTAGAATTAGAGCCTATAAAAGGTTGTGTAACGGTGTAACCATTGAGAGAATTAATTCAAGTCATTCACAATGTAGTCTTTGAAGTTCTCCCCGTCTTTTACATTCTGCAATAGTCTTTTATTTTCCGCATTGTGTTTCCTAACAATTGCCACCTTCCCCAGCTCAACATATACTCACTTTGTAGGCTTTCACTATTACATTGATGTGTAGTCGATTGAAAACACCATTACTAGATTCGTGATACCATACCAAATGTAACATCAATTTCAATTCAAGAATCGCATTTGCATAGTCTGACCTAAACTCATATTATGACATCGATGACAAGATATTACTAAACCAAAAGAGACAGACAACACACAAAATCTTAGAAAATGTTATTCAAGAACATATAGTGTATATAGATAGATATATTACTACTTAAGAAAAGTAGAATACAAATAGTGGGTACGAACTACACAAGTTGGTGGTCGCAACTCCAAGATTCACCACCGAAAGCCCTTCATATATTCCCAATAGATCTTTCTTTCAATACAGAATATAAATTTAAGGTTTAGTTTTACCCCACAAAGGATATGATTGCAACAAACAATCTTGGTGAAAATCGACCACCCCTTGTTCAAGAAACATACGATTTCCTTACATGATTCTCATTCTTCGATATCGATCTCCAATTTTATTACAGTATTTTTTTGTAACAAGAGAAGATCACGTGCACCTTCAGCGGTCAGTAGAGGCTCAACGTGTTTACAAGGGTACCCATCCTACAAGATTCTTGAAATTATATTCTTGATCAGCCAGCAATTTTTCTTTAATTGTCTTTGTTTTTAATGATAATTTAATGAGAAAATTCTGCATACCATCAGACCGCAAACAAAAATATGTCCCCATTTCCACAGAATTTATTCAAAAGTGTGAGAGAAAAAGATATAAAGATCTAAATATCGTGATGTTCAACTTGAGTGAACAGAAATATTTCTTATCTTGAAAAAGTGATCTTTTGATCTACGGATTACAATTTGGCATCCAAAGAGCGAATCTCATATTCCGGAACAATATTCCATCTCTTATTCCAACTATATCAATTCATGTAATGTGTAGCATTAAAGTGTACACATTGTTAGGGCATCCACAACTGTCACCGTTGGTGGCGGAGCGCGTTGAGGGTGCCCTGACGGAACGGATGTCACGAGGTGAAGGGGTGAGGGGAGGGACGTTCCGCCCCCGACCAATTAATTAGGGCTTATCGTGAAGGCCACTTGTGGGCTTGGCGAGTGAGCTTTCTTTTTAGGAATTCTTAATTTAAAAAACCGAGAAAATTAACTTTAAATTTAAAAATTACTACACTATTTAAATATATTCATCACCCAATTAATATCTATCCTTTTTTTTTTCATTTTTAAATCTATCAATACTTTTTTTCCCATCTATAAATACCCGATTCACTAAACATTTCTTAAAAAAAAAAAACTGGAAGCACTCTAGCGAAGGAATGAGCGATTTAAGGAACGTCATGTCATTGTAGATAACCTTATAAACAAGAAAAAAAAGAAAAAAAATAACATTGGTGGCTCGGTCAAAATTAAGCTAGCTAGAGTTCCTCGATTGGGCTCTGTCATAAAATAGATTTGGGCACGGCAACCCTCTCTCGAATTACATACATTAATGCGTACGCCCACAAATTTTGGCATCTTTTGATCTGATACGGGGTTTTAAGAAATGTAATGGAAAGTGAGTTGAAAAATTAGCGCAATTGTGTCATACTTTTATACTCCATATTATTTTTATAAAAAAAATGTAAGTAAGAATGAGTTAATAGAATATAAGGTATACCGCCAAAAATAGTAAAAGTGAAAATGTGACAATCGTTGTGAGATGAACGTAAATGGAAATAAGTAACACACTTTCTGTAATATCAATAGAATATATAGAAGACGAAACTAGGTTCAAGTCACGCAACCTATTCATTGACTCTAGAGAGGTGGACTCGTGGCACCTGTACCCCCTGCCCATGAACATCGCGCCTCAAGATGGTCCTGTTCCAGGGGGACGAGCCAGGTCATCCACGTTGCAGATGCCCTTAGATTCCATAAATAATCGAAGTGTCAAAGTAATGCAAAAATCAACAAACTTTGGAATTTTCTTGGTGGAAAAGGTACGTAGCTAGATAGAGGTATAACCGTATAAGCCCCCCCCTCTCTCACTCTTAGGCGCTGGTCTTCATTTATAAATTGAGCCGCAAAACAGATCCACTTCATGCCCACAATTTCCATCCCACATAGGAAATTGTGAAAGTAACCTTAAAAAAGAAACCCTAGCTTAAAAAAACAATGGAAAAGATAGGGAAAGTGGCGTCGGAGAATGGGGTGGTGATCTTCAGCAAGAGCACGTGCTGCTTGTGCTACGCGGTGCAGATCCTGTTCCGGGACCTCGGGGTGCAGGCGGTGGTGCACGAGATTGACCATGACCCTGATGGGAAGGAGATCGAGAAGGCGCTGACGCGGCTGGGATGCAACGGGCCCGTACCGGCGGTCTACATCGGCGGCAAGCTCATGGGGTCCACCAACGAGGTGATGTCTCTCCACCTCAGCGGCTCCCTCCTCCAGCTCATCAGGCCTTATCAGCACAACTTGTCATCCCATGATTAATCATTCATCATCACTTCAATTCCGAGAAAATTAGGTTTTCTCTTTTTCTATGGTGTATGTTTCGATTTGGTATGTATTTGTATCATTGTATGTGTGTGTTATGTTGTAGTGGTGAGTGAGAATTGAATAAGACTTGCTGGATGGGGAGCCAGGAAGAAAGAATGAAAGGGTAATGGTGTGATTAGGGCAAGCAAAATAGCTTTGGATTTAGCTGATTAGCTTTCATCGCTATTAATTGCTTTCTTTCAAGGAATATTGTTGTTGTTCTATTTGCTTTTTGCATATTAAATGAAGATTAATTACTTTGATCGATCTTGGCTTTCAAGGGTTATCTTGCTTAAACTGCCCTTTCAAACACCCAGAGTGTGAATTAACAATAGTAGCTACACCATACAGTGCCCAATGTCTTCTTACATGTGAAATTGATTTCTCCACTAGATTTAGATTATAGTACTATGTGGAGTATTATGCTTATGCTATGTATATACGTTGATCTATATACATGAAGATCATCCCAACCACTATATTGCATAAGTAATGTTACACCAAATTAAGGTTGTCATTATTATTAAGAAACTCAAGGACCAAACATTTTATATATGAGACCAAGTTAAAACGGCACTTAAATTTTGCCAACAGACGATGTATGAAAATTGTATTTTCCACCTAGTGCAAGCTTCCCAAATAACTTCCATAGCAATTGGCAAAGCATTGTTGTTTACTATTATGACCATCAGACGTAACGAAGAACCTTGACACAGAAACATGAAGTCAAATTCATGTTGGCAAATGAAACAAAAAAATAAATACAACAATATCTCACATCGCTGTAAAGAGAAAATTATAACCACTATATATGTCTAATGGGCCACACAAACCTTCGCCAAGTGGCATATCCTCTTGTGTATTCCACACAAATCGCACTATTACACAGACTTTGCGCCTATCCCTTACAACAATATGGCGGTTATAGTCGATTTGTACATTATTGTGTGCAAGGAGTGTTCCACTTTTAAAATGGAGACTTTAAGAACTGAAAATCATACCAGTTCTCGGATACTGGTATCACAAAACATAGTTATCAGTTACTGATATTGAGTCAAAAACTAATATAGAGTCAGAAATTGATATTCATGAATCATCGATCTGATATGTTTTTTGTTTTAAGTTAAGAAAAGTTCTGTCATGATCCATATCCATAGTGTGCAATATATATGTTTGTTAAGTTATAATATGAACATCAGAATAATTTCACTCTTTAGTCTATAGTGCTTGTTTGGTAGCCTAGATATGACTAAGATATATGAGTTATAAGAATTATTTGGCTGTTTGGTAGATAAAATAAGGCCATGTTAGGCCATCTAGCCCATCTCGGCTCACTGAGGCCCGAAGCGAATTAGTGCCAAATGGTGGATTATTTAGCAGCCCAAAAGAGTGAGATAGCATATCCTTATCTAAAAGTACATCTTAATTAATTATCTTGTGCTAATTTAACATGCGCCATATATGTTTTATCATGCTATCCGTTATACGTCTGCATGCCTAGAAACAAAATACTCCTATATGCTAGTACATATTGAGGCTATAAAATAAGCATTATAGAAAATTAGTTGTGTGAGTGTGCGATTGAGAGAGAGTGAACACGAAACATGAATATATTTGCCAGGAAAGAAAGGGACAATGCTATGCTTTCCACTTTATCAAATTCCTTGTCCATTTCTATTTACTCCATTTGCATAAAGTTGTAACAAAAGAAAAAAATGCTCCACTTTAGTATAAGAACCCATGGATTCAACCACTATATTTTAGATAAGGAAAGGCATGGAATTCCCTTAACTTTTCCCATATATATTGTTTCTTTTTTGGAATCATCATATTTTATTTACGTATATCAAATTAGTCACTGAAATAATATACTAGTACGTACATAGCACATACCTCAACGTCAAAACTTTATAATCTTGGACCATTTTGATTTTCGAATTCGCATAAATGTCATGGACCAATATTTCACTGTTGGTATTTTGAATTAAATTTGTATTAATTGTTTATACTGTATAGTTTTAGGAGAAATATATTTAATCTTTAAGTAGAAAAAGAAGTAAAAGGGATCGTTTCACAATTTTTCTCCACCAACCCTCGTATAGTCATCATATGTTACAAAAGGAGTAGCTTAGTGGAGTATTAGTGTTTTTTTTTCGAGAAGGAAAATGTATGTTATTTCAAATCTGACAAGACAATATCTTAAAGCCACATATGAAACTTCAACTTCTAAATCATTACATCTTAAAAAAATATATCAATAAGCTCAATCACATGTTAGGAAAGCATCAAAGATCTTGTCATAGAGGGGGAATCACTTCGATCATATAAGATCTAGTAATAATGGCGAAGGCCAAAAGGTTAAATACGAATCTCAATTTTATTCTCATACCTAAAAAATTATGCATTGGATCACGTTTGAGTTTTGAGTTTGATACTAATTTCAAATTGTTGCTCGGTTTACCGTTACAACCAATGTTTTAAAAACCGGACCGGCAAGCAAACCGGCGTCATTACTGGTTCACTGGTCGAACCATTGGTTGAACCGGAATACAATTTATATATATATATATATATATATATATATATATATATATATATATATATATATATATATATTTATTTAGTAGTAAATAATAAAATTTAATCAAATATTTTATCAATAAATATTATAGTATTATATATTTAATAGTATTATTATAGAAAACAAGTCTTGTACTAGTATATTAGAATATTTAATGACGTTAAGTTTAAATACAATAATAAATTATAATACACAATATTAAAAACTAGTATTAAACTCTATGTATAATTATAAACTCCTATATTATAAAACATTAGTGATTGTAAAAGTATAATTAAAATATAAGAAATATATTAAAATTAACAATTTCTTAAAAGAATATATAACATTAAAATGAATTATCTTAAAAGAATATAAAATTAAAAAGAATATATTTTTAGTGAATGATAGAATTTTATTAATTTTTTATCAACAAATATAGTTAAATATATAAATTATACTAGTAGTAAGTTATTGTAAATAAAAAATTTAATATTTATGTATAAAAATAAATAAGTTCATAGTATTATTTTCAAAAAGTAATGCGGCAAAATAATATTATACACAAAGATATATGAATAAACATAAATTAAAAACATATATTTAGTAAAATAGTTAAAATGTGACGGAATGTGAGGGTCAACGTAAATTTAATCAATTTTAACCTGATTAAGATTTATAAAAATTCAATTTTTTATTCTTTTTGAAATAAAATAGTTCAAAATTATATTTAATAAAATAAATTGCTTTTCATTTATAAAACTAATTTTAATTCTCTCTCTATTTCAATCATCTTCTTCGTCTGAGGCAGGGAGATAAACGCGAGAAACCTTAGTTCTCAGAAGAACATCAAGTAACCCCAACTCCCCAACCATGGACCGTTCGAACCACAACAGAGAGACCGGTGAGAGTGGCGGTGGACGTGACCTCCGATTCCGATACGAATTTTGCCATTGCAAGAATCGGGCTTCGCTGAGAATCGTCAAGTAATGAAATTCTATTTCCAATGGTGAATCAAATCTGGAATCATCATCAAATTTCGTTTCTTGGTGTTTGTTGTACTCCATAATGGTATGAATTGCACTCCAAAATTGCGTTTCTTGGTGTTTAAAGGGCAAGAATATCTGCAACTCTATGCATATATTCTTGTTGGCTGCTACTGGACTTTCAATGCATGGACTGATCTACACCTTCATATCGCCGGCGAGAACCTGGCTTGAATCGCCGGCGAAATCTAGGGTTCCAAGTGTCGATTGGAATTTATGTGAAGAAAGAACCCTAATCTATTAGAATTTTGTGAAGAGAAGGAACCCTAATCTGTTCGAAGTGTGGAGGTGAAGTGTGGAGGACGCTGCGTCGATTGTGAAGAGAAAGAGCCCTAATCTATTTTCATGTTTTATTTTTTAAATTATTTTATATTTTAAATTTTTAAGTTTTAGGTTAGGTTAATTAGATATTAGCCCTTAATAAAATATAATTATAAATTTTAATCTGGTCAAAATTGATTAAAATTACGTTGACCCTCACATTCCGTCACATTTTAACTATTCCGTCAATTTTGGACTAAATGTGGTCCGATTTCAAATGTGAGGGACCGAATAATTCAAAAGATAATGTTTTGGACCAAAATAAAAAAAAACGTCATATGTTAAGGACCATTTTGGGACTTTAGTCCTTCAATAATAAACTATAGTTGCTAGTTATATCTCCAATATTAATTTGCACTATTTAGTCTTTATTTTTGAAATAATTATAAAATTCAAATACAAATGAAAAATATAAAATGAAATATTAGAAACATTCAAAGCTACACATCCTAAAAATAGAAAAATAGTGTGATCATGTAGTTGTGTATTTCATGTTCCATCTCAGTATCGACAATGTATTCTCCTTCATCAGTTCCTTCAATTGGTTGATCTATATGTGTAGTGGTGGAGGTGGTTCGTGTTCAGATCTGCCGGAGCCTTCACTCTCGCTTTGGTTCTCTTCGATCGGCGCATCACTTGCAACCTCAACTCCACTGCTTAATTTGTCCAGATGTCATGGAACTTGATGTCGTGAATAAATGTATACAATAGTTTGATATTGTCTGCTTTGGGTCAAGCCCACACAGATCAAACAAATATTTGCGTTGACGTCTCATTACAACCTCAAGAATTAACAAAGTTGTCCATCTCATCTTGCTCATTCTGGTTAGATAGGAAAGTATAGTTAGAATCCATCAGAGTAAATTTTAGTATGTCTTGAATCTGTATAGTTTGCCGCTAGCCGAACGGGGATCTCACTGTTGTGTTCTGTGATAGTCAGAGCACTATCAGTTTAGCCAAGGATCAGGTCCATCATGAGAGGACCAAACATAGGTCTCATTTCTGAAGAATGAGAAGAGAATTGAGGTGAAGAAAGTAGGTACTACTAATAATCATGTTGATATGTTCACTAAGGCGGTCCCGCATAACAAGTTTCAACATTGTTTGGACTTGCTAAACGTCATGAGTTGTTAATTGCCCGAGGAGGGCAAATATGAGGCAAACTATTCGTCAGACATTGTAATGATGAATCTGCAAGGGAGAATTCAAGTCAAGGTGGAAATTTGTTAGTATGTCTTGAATCTGTATAGTTTGCCGCTAGTCGACGCTATGATATGTTTCTGTTTTAGGCCTTAATTTTATATTGGGTCTAGCCCGTCGTCTGTGTGCCTATTTATATAGAAGTAGGGCGCATAATTCTGTAATCTGAAAAATAATCTGAATAACATATGTTCTCCGTTTACGCCCGTGGAGGTTGTCAACGCAATGTTGGTAAACCACATAAATTTTGTGTCTCTTTACGCTTCTATTTGTCTCGATTACAAAATTGCTCTATTTTGTCTTAACAATAAATGATAGTAAAATGGATTGTATGCCTTGAAATGAGAGAGTCCTAGAGGGGGAGTTAGGAGATGGTGGGGCCGGCTGTTGCAAGCTAAGAGAGAGAGAGAGAGAGGAGAACGCTAGGGTTCTGATTTAGAGCAATTAATCGACCCCAACACAGTCACACACCTTTGACCTTCCGATATTTATTGTGGTGTGGCCACGATTTAATAATTTGCTCAATGGGCTAAGTTAATACTAGTACCCGGTATTTATTGTGGAGTGGGCTCAATTTAATGATTTGGTTAATGGGCTTATTTAATACCCATTTGTGCTGGGCTCTTAATCAAATGTTTTTATTACGGATTTTAATAATCTTAAGTAACTAACCTCCGGGTTTAATTAAGTCGCAAGTAAGTAAATCCTTTTGATTGTTATGGCATTAATAATTCTGAAACATATGCAAATTCTGTGATGATACATGTGATGGAATTTGTATACCACACATAGACATAATTGAATTCATGAATCAAGACTGTTCGAGTCTCAAAATGTAAGTGGGTAAACACCATAATATACAAAAGAAATTTGCACTACTCCTAATAGATAGTGATGAATCAATCTATTTTCACTATTCTTTTATTCTTTTCACATGAAGTTGTCTACTGCAATGAAGATCTTGCAGTAGAAATTTGCTGGGTGCACAATATTTTACAAAAACTATAAAACAATAATACTCAAATGTAAGTGGGTAAACACCATAATATACAAAAGAAATTTTGTTGGCTGTACGCAAAAGATAAATTTATATGAAGAAGATTTGTTGGTTATACACAAAAGTTAAAAAAAGTAAATTTATATGGAGATTGAATTCAAGACTCACCACGCACACAAAGATACTGTAATAGCATAGGTGCTTCAACTACGAATCTTTATTTTGTAGATTGTTTGACACGAAAAATGTACTCAAATCGTCTCATTCAAGATGTCCACGTTGAAATTGAAAAATAAGTTGTAATTAGATAGGTATTTTCTTACTTTTATCAGTCTATATAAATGTCTTTTATTGTATTTTTGTAAACACCACCTATTAAAAATGTAGTCCATAATGAAAATTCCCCTTTTTTCCTTTCCTCCCTTCTCTCACGGTAGTCTGGTTTATGAGCAGTTTCTCCCTCCTCCTTCAATGGAGGTTTCTCCATTCCTTTTCAATTCTTCATTTTCAATAGTCCATATTTTATTTTTTAGTTTGTATTTGTCCATTTTCTATATTTAAAAATAAATCTCTCTCTTCTTGTTAAAATATTCAACTATCTTTTTATCACTATTTACTCCACCTAACAACTCCTACTAAAATCTCGTGCCTCTCAAGAATGTGGGACGGAGGGAGTATCATATTCAAAGCAAAGAAAGTAAAATTACACCTAGAAGAGATGGTTTGGAAGAACGATTTATATATCATGCATTTTCATATTGTTTCCTATTTCTAACTAAGCAAAAACACACCCTAAATATCATCCAATACATGTTACAACTAACATTTAGTAAAATTAAATGAATTGTAAGTAAACCAGATTTTATTGATAATTAAATTTACTTGAATATTCATTTCTTGGAGAACAAGAAAGGTTTGTCTATCTCTCTAGCATTTGGAAAACGATTGTGGCAATTGACATCACCAATTACGTAATGATATTCTAACAATTACTGTTGCGACGAAATAAAAAATAAATAGTATAGTATGATTAATTAAGTAAGCCTTAATTTAACTACTTTCTCATAGTCCATGTAAACCGTGAACAATAGGCTAGTTTGTCTCAGTTCACTCAACTCTCTAGAAGTCTCTGTATCTCATCATTTTCTAAACAACTACTATTTTAAATATTTTGGTTAAAAAATGGCTAGAAACTAATTTCACTTCAAAACAACTATTTTGACGATTCCGCGTCTATAAATATGACGCCGTTAGTATTTATTTTCAATACAATAATGAGTCTTTTTTTTACAATAATGAGATAATCAATTGGAGGAACGATATGCTGAGCGCTTAAAATGAGCGTCAGCATGGGCGACTCCACTCCCCTTTCTCAATTCTCTCTGTTTCTTCTGTTTTTTTATTCTTCAATTTAGTCAATTTTTTCCTTTTTCTCTCTACAATTCACCACTCCCCTCCAATTCTCTACACATGTTCTTCAATTCTCTCCTGTTTCTATTTTTGTCATTCTACTACAATTTAGTCGATACTCTTTTTTTTCTACAATCCTCTTTATATTCTGAGTCTATTTTTCTGCTCAATTCTTATTTTCTATCAGTGATGCTTCTTTCAATTCTCTCAGCTTCTTTCAATTCTCTCAGTGATGCTTATATTGTGTCTGTTTTCAATTCTCTCAGTGATGCTTATATTGTGTCTGTTAGACTTGTTCGCAAATTTTGACTCTCCAATTTTTGAAAATTATCATCCCAAATCTGAATTGATATTATGCTTTGATTTGTGTTTGGAGAAAAAAACGTCGGGGAATCGCAATTCGTGAGTTTTTCATATCTTTGCAAATCTGAGATTATTGAAATATTAGGAGAAGTTAGAAATTACTACAAGATGAGAGGTGTGCAATTTAGTTTTGGAGAAAAAGAGTAGAAAGAGAGAATTGAGCGGATGATATTTGTGAGAGAAAAAAAACTATACAGATGGATTTTTGATTCAATGCAGATCTGCGAAGAAAGGAGAAATAATTTAAAAGTACTAGTCTATACATATATAAAAGTTGAGTTTTGGGGGCATTTTTGGAATTAAAAATTTTGGTTTGAGATTATAATGTGCCATTATAAATATTTAAATGAAATTATAATGTGTACGGTTTTTATTGTTGTTATAATAAATTAATAATTTAGGGGAGTGGAAGTGGAAAAGTTATAGATAACGTTAAGAATTTCAAGAGACATGACGGTTATGATCAATTATTTTATAATTAAGCAAATAATTTGTTGATCCAAAACTAATTAACAGTAATAAAACGTATGCCAACAAAAATGCCATTGTGGAGTATTAGGAGATTGTGGGGTATTTAGGAAATGCCATTTTAAATTTAAATATTATAATTTAGATCAAACTGGTCTATACATATATAAAAGGGGAGTTTTGGGGGTAATAATTTAAATACTATAATCTAGATATTTAAGAATAAAAACTATTATATAGATGTTGTTATGAATTCAAATATTTATTCGTAGTAATAGCCGTTAATTTGTTTAGATTTTGTATTTTAATATTTATAAGTTTTGGGTTCCATAACATTTTTTCCTTGATTTTATTATCTTTAAATGGTGTAACCGCTCTACAGGACAAAATAATGGAAGAGGTCGTGCACTCAATAGTCTCTTTTCTTAATGATTATGGAAACGGTTCTCCATTAAATTACCTTAATATTTGGTCTTGAAAAATAATTAAATTACAACCGTTTTGCACCTAATTCAAATCCATGATTGAAAAAATCATGTAACTGCCGGTTGTTGGCCGATTGTAGAGCTTAATATATGGTGTGAGGAAATTATTTAATCATCTTCATTTTGCATTTAATATAAATCCATTACTAAAAGATGTTTGAATACTAAAAGATGTTTGAAGGTTATAAAAGGGGAAGTATCCATGATATATTTCAAATCAATATTTTTTCTGCTATCAAATCTGTGACTTTTTAATCCATGATACATTAGTCTTGCCATTTCTATGTAAATGTTGTATATACATATATGCAGGATTTATAGATGAGGAATACCGTCGATTCTGCAAAACTATGACATCGGAGGCTGTAGGGTAGTAGGTAATAGAGGATCCTTTTAATGTTTTTGGTTGAATTTGTGTACAATGATGGTATGTAGAAATCAAAAGCGAAGAAAAGTGATGTTGGTGGTGTGAAGTTTTGTATTTCTGTTTCTCATTCGTCGTCGGTGAATTTTCTGGCAATGAAGTGATGTTGGTGGTGTGAAGTATGATGGAGGCGGTGGAATCTTATTTAGGGTTTATTTTGGGGCGGAATGGATGGTTGATTATTTAGTGTATTTGTATTAACACTAAATAAATGTATTGATTTAATCTTTAGTAGGTTTATAATTTATGGTACAAATTATATATGTGTACAATGTCGGTTCATTTGCTATAAATTTGTTAATTTGTAGTGACTCATTTTGTGTTTCTAAAATTAATTTTTTTTGTTGATGTGTTGATGATAGGTCTATAGTTAGTCTCTACCTAATCATGTGTTCTTTGTATCATAGTAAATTGAGTTGTTTTTCCATATGGTTTAAGTCGCAATATGATATGAAATTTTCGTAAAATAGTATTTTAGTTTTATTCAATAGATTTACTATATTTGTAGAGTATTTAGAATTTAAGTAAAATTAACGTGTATTTGCAAATATTTTTATTATATTTACTGTTATGACTATATAATTTTTATATGAAGTTTTATTTAGTGTATTATCACATTATCGTTACATGGAGTAGTTAATTAGTTTTATAAATCAAGTTAAATATTTGTGCATGGGTTATTTATGGAATTATCATTTAAGCTTAAATATATAATTTAAATACTACAATCTAGGCATTTAAGAATAAAAACTTTCCCACAAAGGTGCGTAGTGTGCCGCTACGGTCAAATTTAATTTAAAAAAAATGTGTTTTGACTCTTCACTTCCACTTGAATAATTTGAAAGGTTACAAGATATAAAGGATATTTATTATTAATTTAATTTACAATAAATAATACTATACCATTGAGTTACTATCAAATCTTCTATAAATACCAATTCTATTAATAAAAAAAAATACTATTTCAGTAAACTTTTTATTACTGTATTTTATTCTATTCATTATATTATTTCAAACAATTAAAAAATATATGTGGGCAACTATTTTGTAAAATCTTCACTTATTTTTGCAGGTACACTTTTGCCTTGAGAAAGCTTCAAAAGTAATAATTCTGTACCAAGATATGAATCCACAACCTGTTGGTTTGAAAAAATAGATATTATCATATGGGAAGGCATAGTTTAGTTGGAGATTTGCGGCTATTCAGTTTTACCTTACTTAACTCGTAGAATTATCGCACCACTGATTACTCAATATGCATGAAATTATAAATAATTCAAGATATTGACAGACTGGTTTACCTCTCTTGCTTTCATTCTTGCTTTCAAGAACTACATTACTGCTTTCATACTTGCTTTCAAGAGCAACATTATGAAGTTACAATTTTTCTTATATGTAATTTTTCTTAGGCATATTAGAATTTCATTGTCTATTGAAAAAAACTTGAATTTCATAAAACAATTAAATTAAAGCATGGAATTTGAAAACCTGCTAATAATGATGCATTGCTTTCCACGTCTATTGCTTGCGCAACATGAAGTATGGAGTTTGTGAGAAAATTAATAATATAATACAAATTTATTTAATTCAATCATTTAATTTTCTTTCTCATTTTTAGCGTCTTTTCATATTTCATTACTTTGATTAATAATAAAATACAAAATACAATCCAATAAAATTTAACGTAGTTAATAACGTATTGATATAAAATTTAAATTGCCAATTTGTGGGGTTTTAATATTGAGGAAATTTAAAAGTTTTATTTAATTCTAATCATTAGTGGACAAAATGAAAAGTTATGGTTTTTACTGAATTTTGACTAAGGTTTCAATATCCCCATGATATTAAAGTCTCTACATTGGTGTTGAAGTATTTTATACAATTATATAAAATCCATAATGATATTTACGGAAATTTAATATTGCCATTGATTGGTATTTATAAGTATGAGGAATAACGACCTTTTGTTGTATGAGTATGCAGATTAACCAAAAGATTGTAAAGTAAATTCTGAGATTATTGCTTCAATGGCCTTCCATTTCATTTTCCAAAATTTATTATACATTTATTCGTTACTCATTTCATACAAATACAATGGCGGAAATTATTGTCATTCGTTTTCCAAAATTTGATAACAATTAAGTAACGCTTAGTTTTTAATTTTTGGGAAATTAAAAGGTTTTAAAATTTTTAATAATAGGTGAAGAAAGTGAAAAAGTTTTGAGGAGTTATCTTCTATTTTTTGGACTATAAATATATGACATTTGGTAATTTATCCACTCACATATTTTTTTATCACGTTTTTCACTCTCTCCATATTTTCCAATACTCTTCATATTGTTTAACATGAAGTTATGATATTCTTTTTATTTTTTTTCTATTATTAAAGTTTGTTTTAAAGTGATTAACAAAGTAAAACTGAACTGGGACGGAGGGAGGATTTTATTTATATTTGGCTCATTTGTTGGTCATGATGATTATATTTTAACGTTAAGGGTTTAGGATTTAGGTTTCAAGGTTTGGGTTTTAGCGTATTAGGGTCACTATATTGCAATGTAATGAAGCTCGACTATGATAAAGTATAGTACTAATTTAAATGGATACAAAATACAAAAAAGATTACACATAATTTTGTGACAATATTATTCTGCGTCGGCGCTTTTATACTTTAAAATACAATTTTAAAACCATTTTGAGGTTTGAAAAGCTATCGTCCAATTTTAAAACTTGCAATAATACCAATTTATATTCGGAATCAAAACTTGATCTTGTGTTTGACAATTAACAATTTAAAATCGCATGATAAAAAATATTTCGCCGTGCATCGCACGTGGGTTAAAACTAGTATTAT
Organism: Salvia splendens; assembly: GCF_004379255.2. Lineage (NCBI taxonomy): Eukaryota > Viridiplantae > Streptophyta > Magnoliopsida > Lamiales > Lamiaceae > Salvia > Salvia splendens. The sequence continues at coordinate 7,142,805 of NC_056038.1, forward strand.
AAAATACGGAAATTAAAAATAATTTAAAACTAAAAAATAAAAGAAAAATTGAAAAAAGTGGCAAAAGATTGCAAACGTTGGCGCTCATTTTGAGCACTCAGCGGAGCAATCCTCGTCAATTGAAAACCTAATGTTAATAATTGGTTTCATTAATGATTATCACTTATTTCGTGACGGCGGCATCTGTTGATAGTTGGATATCTTATTATTGCACGAGTAAATTAAAAGGAGTTTCTGAAAAGGCGAACTACGAAATATTGATATATTACCTTCATTTTATCTAGATATTTTATTCCAAAACCGATACTATTATAAAGTTAACTTACTCAGAACGTGAAGTAGGGCATTAATCAAATCTTAAAATATATATTTCCAAATACTATAACCAACCAACCAAACCAACATTTTAATTAAAAAACAAATTTACCAATTACAGTAACTTAATAAAATAATCTTCATGAATTTAAAAGATACTCCTTATGACACGTGAAAAGCGATAAGGTTGGTTTTGGAGTTTTCGTTAACTCTCACACAAATTCAAAATCCCACTGCTACAATCATCAAAATTTCTGCATAATCCCAGAATATGCAGCACCTTAATCATTCCTAGAAAGCAAAAAAAAGTCGAGATATTTTAATTTTTAGCGCCATGAGTGAAGCAGAGCAAGATACTCAAAGTGAAACCGACCGTCTCTGCGATTTCTGCAACGACTCGAAGGCGCTCCTCTACTGCCGCGCCGACTCCGCCAAGCTCTGTTTCAGCTGCGATCGCGAGGTGCACTCCACGAATCCGCTCTTCGAGAAGCACAACCGATCGCTCCTCTGCGATTCCTGCAGTTCCTCGCCCTCCTCCATCTTCTGCTGCACCGAATCCGCGGTTCTCTGCCAGAACTGCGATTGGGAGTCTCACAACAACTTCGGCTCTATCCACGACCGGCGCCCGCTGGAGGGCTTCACCGGCTGTCCTTCCGTCAGCGAGCTGCTAGGATTTCTAGGGTTGCATGATTTGGGGAAGAAAAAATTGGATCTCGGCGGCGGTAACGATGACGAATTTTCGGATGTGTTGGTGTGGGAGACGCCGTCGGTCGTCAGCCTCAATGATTTGATCGTCGCGAATGATTATGATGATTCTGCGCCTGCTTTTCAGGCTACCGGCGTGCCCTCTTTGCCTAAGGTTTTGTTCTTTTTTGGCAAAATTTGGTTTCTGAATTTTGTATACGCACAATTATGCACACATTGTGACGTCTATATGCATAAATCTGCTCATTTCATTTCACAATTTAGGGTTTAAGGGTTTTAGTTCGGTTTAGCTGTTTCATTCTGGTAAAAAGCTTCTATGGTTTTATGGTTGATGATGGTCTCTGCTTTGCTGTATTAATGGTGGAGATTTACTTGCAGTGATCTTTGTTTTGGTGTGCATAGCAGATTGAATACTAATTTGTTTCCCTCTTGTTGCAAGATATCTATCTCTGAGTTGATTTTTCTTTGTGTTATCTGATTTTTTATATGGCTTTAAATTGTAGCAGGCACAGCTGTTTTTTGTGTTAGACACTAATCTTCGGTTATGAATTTGTGTATCCATTGCTTAATATTCTTTATATGATTTACTATTGACTTGTGTTGCTTGCTGTTGGATTTACCTTTTGAATGATGTGATTCTTTCAGAATCGAAATGCATTGTGTGGTAAACACAAAGGAGAGATATTTATCCAATTACAAGAGATGGCAAAGAAGGATCCGAACTACAGTGGTTCCCTTGACTTTGAAGCCTATACTGAAAGTACTCAGCCAGAAATAACTGCAAAATGTCTGAAGGCGAGTCCTGGCCTTGAAACTAAAGTGGAACCGCTAAAAGTCCCTTCTTATGAGGTAATAAGTTTGACTAGGTTGAATTTATGCTTTGAGGAAAAATTCTTGATAATGATAATATGTTTCATTTCATTTGTTGCAACATTCTTTATTCATGATCGGCTTTCTTCCAAAACATGCAATTTGTTCAGTATGAATAAAACTGTGTTTCCTCTATTTTTGCAGCGTAGTAATGTTGATTGGTGTTTTGTTGGAGGGGTTCAAGATGAAGGCTTCCCTTCCACGTATTTTGGTGATTTCGCTGAAATGAGCCATTTAGTGCCAGACAAGGATTCAGATGCCTGTGACAGTACTGGTTTTGCAAATGGTCTCCAAGAGAAGCAGTCATGTGTTCCTGGGGATTCCAAGGCCTTTCAACTGCTTCCTACTTCGGCAACACGTGAGCTCAACAGCCAAGAACGAGACTCTGCACTATCGCGCTACAAAGAGAAGAAGAAAACTAGAAGGTAAACTTCCAATCCCATGTCATACTATGTATGCATGAAAGCTGCATAAGTTCTCTTAAACTTCCCATGGTTGAATCTATTATAAATTGAGCTTCCTACGTATTCAAGATTTGGGAATTCTTGTGTGGCAGGTATGACAAGCATGTGAGATACGAATCAAGGAAGGTTCGAGCAGAAAGTAGGATGAGAATAAAGGGTCGTTTTGCAAAGACGAATCAGTAATTTATGCTCTGCAATGGTGTTCGAGTGGTTTCAACTTTCAGAAGTGAGATTAGTCAGGCATCAAGTTTGTGCAGATTCGAACGTCTGGTGATATATGGGTCTGTATATATTCTTTCGATTAGCTGATATATATACTAACAGCAGCTTGTTAGGGATATTTAGCTTAGCTTGGCCTAGTTTGTGCTGTCAGTTATACACCTTTGTATGTTATCATCTTCTGGTTTGATCCAGGAATGTGTATGTATGTGTGTAGGTTTGTAGCATCCGAAATTAGTGATATGTAAGGTGAGGAGGAGTATTTTTAACGGCGTGTGCCATGTTTTGTTATAAGAATCTATAGTTTCACTGTATTCTTTTCTTGTCTCTTATACTGATGGTATGGTATGCACATGGACAAATAGATTACGGATACAATGGGAGCTTGCCATGATTATTTGTGCTAAAGACCATGGTTAATCTTATCTCTTGTTCGGTTGCATTTTTTTCAAAAGTTCGTCCCGTTAAATGTTTTTTATTTTATCTCCATAATGCAAAGATTAGATTGTATCTCATAATTAACTATCTCACCATCATGTCAAAGACTAATTTAATCCTAAGACAAATTCTATTATGGCTCTTCTCATATCATCTCATATTGTATCTGTCTATGTTATCTTATCTAATAGAATGAACGCCACCATAATGTAGCACTACTCCCTCTGCCCAAAGAAAATTGAGTCACTTTTTTTTACTCATTTAAAAAAATTGTACTAATAAATAGTTAAAGTGGATAATAGTAAAATAAAAGTGAGAATAATTTAGATAAAAAAGTATAGTAATTGAAATAAACAAGTTTAATTAAATTTCAGCCAAGTCATATAAGATTTTGTTTTATTAAAATGAGTATTTTATTTATAAACCAATATTGTTTGAACATTAACAAAAAGTAAACATTATTTTGTACACTGATAACATTAGGGCTGGACAAAAATTGTGAAATATCGGAATACCGCACTTATCGTACTGAAAATTTCGGTAACGATATCAATTTTCCTATACCGCGGTATACCGTGATATACCAAATATTTGGTTTATAATGTAGAATCGGTATACCAAATCCTCGGTGCATACCGAAAAATCGGTACATGTTGAAATATTATATATATTACATTATATTTAATATATTTATATAATATAAAATAGAATTAAGAAGAAAAAATCTCCAAAAATCCTACTTTTAAATATGCTGTATAAAAGAGATTTTATTTTGCATAACGGTACTACGGTATACCGTACCATACCGTACTATACCGTACTTCAGCATACCGTAAAAGTACGGTATACCACGATAACGGTAAGGTAACTGTATAAAAAATTAACGATATCGAATTTTCGGTATCTGAAACTTTGGTGTGATATTTCACGGTATACCGTACTGATCCACCCCTATATAACAGAATTTTAAAAATTGAAACAGTAAAGTTTTATGGGAATGACAAGAATTTAACTGAATAACTACTACATTTAATCATATTCCTAAATAAAATATACTACAAATTATAAAATAATGAAGTCAGTAAACTGGAAAATGCTAAGAATTAAGACAAAATTAACTATATCTCTCTGAGTCTGGGAATCAATTATTTGCAGGGCCAAACGGCCGCCTTGGTCAGGAGACAGAGCACCTTCCTCCCTAACACTATAGTCGAAGTTGGCGTTGTCGTCGTCATCGTCTTCGTCATGGCAGCCATAAAACGGAACACATACACCGTGTTCTTGATGAAAAAAGCAATTGGCATCATATCGATCGCACATAGCTCATAACATAATAATGATGATTGCAAGCAATACCACTCTACCAATTCAATGATAATAGAGAACTTCAAGACCTAATGGACATTAATGAAACCACGTCGCTTATCTTGAGCTTAGGTTGGGCTTTATTTAGTGATTTATGGGCTTTTAGATGATTGCTTTCAATTGTTCTTTTTTTTTTTGAGTTTCCTTAATAGAAAATTACCGCTCATCTTATTTCGGTCAAATATTATTTAACCAAATTTATTTGTTGAATTTTTTTTACATTAAAGAAAAGAGAGTTGGGGTATAAAGGAAGATATCATTCTGGTTTGATTGATTTTAATTGCAATTTATAAAGGCTCATGCATGTGTTCTTAATGAATCATGAACGTGGTCTGGTCTCCCATATTCAACGGAGATTTGGACAACCAAAGTTCCACCTAAAAATTCGTATTAGCCCCAAAATAATTAACAAATTTAATTAATTACATACGCGCACAATGCCAAACTTATATGACCATAAACTATCAAATACTAGTATAATGCATTTATTTCAATTTTAGAGGTTTCTTACAAGTCAATTAACACGTGCACTTTAATAATATAGTAATAATAATAATAATTATTATTATTATTATTATTATTATTATTATTATTTTAAAATTTACTTTAAGAGATACTTAATTATTAGTAATTGCTAACATATTAATCATCAGTTAATATTATAATAAAAATATATATTAATTATTTTTAATTAATAAAATAATACTTCGTATTAAAATTTTACTAATATGTAAGAATCTTGAAATTATGAAAATAATACCTACGAAATGTTAGGGAATAAAAATTATGTAAAGTTACACTACTTTTCTTATAGTAATAATTATTACTCTTATTTTCCTAAGAAAAATAACGAAATAAACAAAGAAATAAAAATCAGGACAGCTTATTTTATGAGGAAAATAAATAAGCTTAATAAATTAAACAGCAATACCGCTGGAAATTTTGGTGAAATTATCCTTTAATTAATATATATATAGTCTCCCATGATTATTATTCCAATTCTTTTTTTATTAGCATTTTTTATCGATTTTATTTGTTTTATTAGGTCGTCAAGTCAATCGTTAATGTTACTATCTCGACTAAATAATGCAAAAAAATAGTTAATCATTAAATACAAAATAGTTGGTATGCATTTGATAAAGTTAGGAAATATTCCCCAAAAAAGCTATTTTAAATTTTTAGGTGCTTAACATATCGAAAGTTTTTTTTCTTCTATTTCTCTCTTTATTTTTATTATTCTTTATAACAATATCAATTGTGAAAGTAGTTTCTGGCCATTAATTATAACTATAAGTATATATCTTCTGGTCATAAATAAACAATATTTCATATGAGCATAAATTTCGTTATAATTAAATCGTTGATTTATAAGTCATGATTTTCATGATAATACAAAAATTGCAACATTTTATGTTGATCAAATACGTTAGTTAAAATTTACATAAATAAACGGTTCTCTATTTTTTCCCCTCAAATATGGTTAAAACTGATTTCCGATTTTTTTTCCGCAAACATAATTTTGAATCCTTGATTAAAAAATTAATCATAACACCTTCTTCAGACATCATTCCAACAAACTAAACAACAAATTTGGTGCAATTTTGCTCACACACTGATAGGCCTTGAGAGCCTATCGAGCAGCGAGCACCTGTTTGAAACGAGCAAGAATAATGAAACAACACCCAAGCCGCGCTAGGGTTTGTGAGAAAATAGGGTTTTCGAGAAGAAGGCCTTTTTTATTGCTTAATTCTCGAGATAATGACTCTCTAATGGATCCTATTATTTATAGGATCGCAACCCTGCTTGATTCGACTCTACGATTCGGGAAAGAATCAAGAAGAAAACCCGAAAAGATTTATCAAAATCTACCATAATTAAACAACGTTCAAAAGGAAATAATATCAAAAGAGTATATGCTTAAAATTACATCTCTATCTTTAATATGGCGTGTAATCTTTGAAACGGGCCGGTCTTGACGTCACACGCTTGGGTCGGTCGTTCCTTCCGCGGGTTGTACTCGCTGCACGTCCCCTTGGCTTGCTCGGAGCTATCTCCTTCTCACGTTCCCCGTTGTCCACGTCATAGTTCGGTTGGTCGTTGACGGCTCGTGGCGGTGACCTCTCAAGGTCCCTATCAACTCCCCCCGGTTATGATCGGCCTTGTCCTCAAGGGTGAGAGACGGAAAATGCTTTAACAACTCCAACGCAGGCTCCCAAGATGGATTGCATGGAACACTCGCCCAATGGATCAGCCACTGGCGTTGCGGTAAGCCGTCCTGTAGGGCGACCCGTTCACCCGTGGCGCGCACCGGCGTATCAAAAGGGTGACCATTCCGGAAGGCGGTAGGCAGCTGATCGGATGCAACCTCGGAAAGTGGGGGGATGAAAGGCTTCAACAAAGATACATGAAAGACGTCATGTATGCGGCTACCCAGCGGCAGTTGTAACCGATAAGCGACGGCACCTATCCGTTCCAAGACGACGTAAGGACCATAATATCGGCGACTGAGGTTGGCGGACAAGGGACGTCCCACGGAAACTTGCCGATGCGGCTGTAAACGGAGTAAAACATGATCACCGACTTTGAATTCCATGTCTTTCCTATGCTTGTTTGCTTGACTCACCATTCGGACTTGTGCAGATGCTAAGTTCTTCTTTAATATCTGTAACACATCAGTTCGCTCCCCCAAGGAATCAGCGACGGTGGTATTCCGAGGTGGGGCCGTCGGTGTACAAAAAATGTTCGGGGGGTCCCGGCCATACAAAGCCTTGAATGGTGACATCCCGATACTGGCGTTGTAGCTGCAATTCATCGCTAATTCCGCCCAAGGGAGAAACTCAAACCATCGCTTCGGTTGATGGAAAGTGAAAGCTCGCAGATACTGTTCGAGGGATCGATTAGTGACCTCCGACTGCCCATCGGTTTGGGGGTGATAAGCCGTAGTAAATTGAAGCCTTGTACCACTCATAGTAAGCAGCTCCATCCAAAACTCACTCAAGAAGATGGAGTCACGATCAGATAAAAGCTTTTCTGGAAACCCATGCAATTTGACAACTGTATTGACAAATAATTTTGCCACTTTAGGAGCATCGAAAGCCGTAGGCAAAGCACCAAAATGTGCATACTTCGACAAACGATCTACCACTACCATAACGGCGGTGTATCCATGCGATGGCGGAAGACCAACAATGAAGTCCATAGATGCAGCGGACCAAACCGAATCCGGTATAGGTAAAGGTTGAATCAGGCCCGATGGTTTGTCTGTGATGTACTTTGTCGCTTGGCAGACCGAACATGCAGCCACATAACGGCGTACGTCAGCGCACATTCCCAACCAATAGAATGAAGAAGCGACGCGGGCGAAAGTCCTCTTCTCACCGGGGTGGCCGGCGGCCTTCGAATCATGAGATTCCCACAAGATGTCGAGTCGGACGGAGGAGTCTCTGCTCAGATATAGGCGATGCTTGAAGTAGAGCAAGCCATCGCGGGCAGAGATGTGAGCCGGCGCCGTTCCTGCCGTGACCGCCGCGTGGAGTTCTAGCAAGGCGGGCAGAACTTGGTTGTCTTGCCTTATGCGAACCATCAATTCCGGAATAGGGTGGGAGAGCAAGACAAATAAAGTCCGCTCATCCAATTCATCATGTTCGCGTCGTGAAAGGGCGTCGGCGACGCGGTTCGAAGCTCCGGACTTATACTCAATCTTGAAATTAAAACCCATTAACTTCTGCAGATAGAATTGTTGATCGGGGGTTTGCACCACTTGTGATAGAAGGTCATTTAGGCTACGTTGATCGCTACGGATAATGAACTCACGTCCAAGTAGATATTGGCACCACTTATGCACCGCTTCAACAATCGCATACAATTCTTTGTGGTAAGTGGAAGCCATACGCCGCCGTGGGCCTATCTTCTTGCTAAAATATGCCAAAGAATGGCCATTTTGTAACAACACCGCACCGATGCCGAAGTCAGATGCGTCCGTCTCAATGGTAAAGGGAACCTCAAAGTTAGGCAGGCTTAGAACCGGCGCAGCGACCATGGCGGCCTTAAGGGCGTCGAAGCTCGCCGTCGCGTCTGGTGTCCATGCAAAAGCCTCTTTTTTCAATAGATCCGTCAGCGGGGCGGCAATAATAGAGTAGTCCTTTACAAACCGACGGTAGTAGCCCGTCAATCCCAAAAATCCGCGTAGCTGCTTCACTGTAGTAGGGATCGGCCAAGAAGACATCGCCTCAATCTTCGTCGGGTCTTCCCGAAGTTCCCCCGCCGATATAATATGTCCCAGGTAGTCTATTGTGTCAACTCCAAAGGAACATTTGGACGGCTTTATATAGAAGCAATTCGAGGCTAAGATGGATAAGACCTGTTCCAAGTGAGTCGCATGATCTGCCATAGAAGCACTATATACCAACATGTCATCGAAAAACACAATAACAAATTTGCGCAGATGAGGTCTAAAAATACTGTTCATAGCAGCCTGAAATGTAGAGGGTGCGTTCGTCAAACCGAAGGGCATCACCAAGAACTCATAATGACCGTCATGCGTCCGGAATGATGTCTTGTGGATGTCCGCAGTGTGCATCCGAATCTGATGGTACCCTGAACGGAGGTCGAGCTTTGAGAATATCCGGGCTTGACTTAGTTCGTCAAATAATTCATCCGCTGTTGGAATAGGGAAGTGATCCGGCGTAGTTGCTGCATTCAAAGCACGGTAATCAACACAAAAACGGAATGTACCATCCTTTTTCCTTACCAATAAGATGGGCGAAGAAAAAGGACTAGTGTTGTGCTGATCGACCCCCTGCGCTAGCATCTCCTTGACCTGGCGCTCGATTTCCGTTTTCTGAAAATACGGGTATCGATACGGCTTCACATTAATTGGCCGTGTTCCCTCTGGGAGGTGTATCTTATGATCCCATTGACGCGGAGGTGGTAGTGAAGTAGGGACGGAGAAAATGGAATCAAAAGATTCCAAGACCCTGGTGATGACGGGGTCCGTGGCTGGTGCGCTGGCTAGTGGTTCTAGCAGTGTGGTTGTTGGCCCTGTTGCAACTAGCTCGAAGATTTCACAATCCGGTTCCTGACCCACCAATGCAAATAGATTGTTATAGGAGATCTGTCGAAGAGTGGCGCCGTCGCCCCGCAGAAAGACTGAGTGATCCGCCCAGTTAAACCTCATCGTCAAATCGCTATAATTTTTGGTGACGTCGCCCAGATCTTGCAGCCATTGCACACCCAAAATAACGTCCGGACCCTTCACCTGCAGTATAAAGAGATCTATATCGAAGTGATTGCCCTGAAGAGATATAGGAGTTTGTAAACAAGCATACGAGCAACGCAACGACTCGCCGTTGCCAAAAAAACACGGAATGGGCTTATAGGATGAACAGGAAGACTCAGCTTTTCTGCGACGGTGGGCTGGATGAAATTGTGGGTACTGCCACCGTCTATGAGTACGGACACCTCGTATCCATTAATGCGACCCATCAAGCGGATAGCACGTGGCTTAATCTGAGGCCCGATGACGTGAATACTCGAGACATCCCCGGTAATGACCATATTTTCACCCTCGTCTCCTGTATCAGGCTCTTCCGGAAACGGTGCATCCTCCTCGTCGTCTTCACCCATCAATGCATAAAACTTTTTGCTGCAGACGTGCTCCCGAGTGTATTTCTCCAGGCACCAATAACACAGCCCCCGACGGGCTCGGTCCGCCCTCTCGGCTGCAGAGACCTTGATGATGGGGACGCCCGACTTGAGTTGTGGAGTCGGCGGGCGTTGCTGCTGGACGACCAGGGCTGGAGCGGCGGGTTTGGAGCGGTTCTCCTGACCGGACCAGTTCGACCGAGGTTGGGAGACGCGGGAAGTAGTAATATTCTGGCATGCGGCCAATTGTTGGGCAAGAGCAAAAGTCTCGTTGAGCGACGGAGGTCGGCGCGTCAACAACTCCTGTTGGACGGAATCCTGGAGGCCAGCGATGAAGAGAGACGTGAGGGTCTCTTCGCCGACGTTCGAAACCTTCTGCATAATGTTCTCGAACTCGGTTTGGTATGCGTCCACAGTCGTGGTTTGACGGAGTGTGGCCAAGCGACCCACATAATCAACATAAAGGTCTGGGTCGAATCGGTGCTTGATGGCCAACAAAAAATCATCCCAACTTTTGCCTTGACAATTATCCTCCCAATAAGTTAACCAACTAGATGCCGGGTGGTCGAACAAATACGAAGATAGATATATACGATCAGCCAATGGAGTAAAGTGGTGATTAAAGTAACGTTGGATCTTGCGAATCCAATCCGTTGCGTTGTCGCTGTTAAATCGAGGTGGCTCTGGTCTGATTTTGGGCGGGGGTTCCGCCTCGACGCCTGACGGAGGAACGACGACGGATTTGGGGAGCGCCCAACGCCTTGTAGTCGCTGATCTTGGATCGAGCAGCTCCTTCGGTGTGCGTTGCGACGCATTGATGAGAAACGCCAAACTCTCCTCGATTTTCCGAGTTTGGGCGTCTTGCTTGTGCATGTATACCTCAAGATCGAATTGGATTTGTGATAGCTTCTTGTCTTGGCCAGCATATCGTGAGCGCATGTCGAAGAGTTCCGCGTTGTTGAGCGGCCCCGGCGGCGGTGGTGGAGGGAGGCCTGTTTTGGGGTCGATAGTCGCCATGGAGTCGAGTAAGGGGGAAAGGATGAGAGCTCAATGAAGGCACCAGATGATAGGCCTTGAGAGCCTATCGAGCAGCGAGCACCTGTTTGAAACGAGCAAGAATAATGAAACAACACCCAAGCCGCGCTAGGGTTTGTGAGAAAATAGGGTTTTCGAGAAGAAGGCCTTTTTTATTGCTTAATTCTCGAGATAATGACTCTCTAATGGATCCTATTATTTATAGGATCGCAACCCTGCTTGATTCGACTCTACGATTCGGGAAAGAATCAAGAAGAAAACCCGAAAAGATTTATCAAAATCTACCATAATTAAACAACGTTCAAAAGGAAATAATATCAAAAGAGTATATGCTTAAAATTACATCTCTATCTTTAATATGGCGTGTAATCTTTGAAACGGGCCGGTCTTGACGTCACACGCTTGGGTCGGTCGTTCCTTCCGCGGGTTGTACTCGCTGCACGTCCCTTTGGCTTGCTCGGAGCTATCTCCTTCTCACGTTCCCCGTTGTCCACGTCATAGTTCGGTTGGTCGTTCCCCGTTGTCCATGGACTATGGGTTTATCTCGCCCATAGTCCCTAGACTTTAAAAATATCATCAGACATCCCTGGACTAAGGGTTTGTTTCGAAATTGGTCATTTTGGCTATTTTTCACTCTAAAATGCCCTTTTGGGCTGTTGGGCAATTTTTGTCTTTTCACATTTTTTACATTTTCAATTTGATATTATTTCAATAATGTTCTAAATCTGATATATTTCAAAATTATCTTTTTCTTCCATTTTTTCATCCTTCACTTTGTTTATTTATTTCAATATTAGATTTAATTAAAATTAATTTTAAAATTAAAATTTTTAAATACTAATAAATTATTTTTAATTAAAATTATTAATTTATGTATTGTATTATAAAAGAGTTTTGTGTTAGCTGGCTGCATAGTTTTATTTCTATAGTCTTATAAGATTTTTTAAAATAAAACATGAAATTATGGAGTTTTAATTTGTCATAAGTGTCTCATCTGTATAAAAAACGCCTTTCGGTAATGTTCAAATCGACGTTGTATAATTATATAATAAGTATAATTTTCCTTTCTTTTATTTTAAAAAAAATATCACTAATTAAAGACGTTAGTTTTTAATAGATAATTGAAAATATTTGATATTTTAAAATTTATTATTTTGTCTTAAATTTTATGAAACGAACTAAAATTTGATTAAATATTGTGATTTAAGTAGCTGATATATAATATTTTTTGCACTAAAGGTAAAAATTGACATCAATACCATAAAATATTTGTTAATTTCTGATTTGGTCTTTTTTCTAAACATAAATAAATATGGTCAGTAGTTAAGAAATACGAATAAGTTAAACAACAATTAACTCTCTTTAATAAGATGTGTAAAATATTCTAAGGGCTAGAAAAAATACAAAAAAAATCAAATGGTACTTTTCGAAAGTACTACTATCAAATAATTGAAAGGTTGAAAATCAAAGTTATACTACATTGTAAGAAAGGTTAAAAATCAAAGTTATTAAAATAATTTATTAATATTTTAAATTTAATTTTATAAAATTAAATATGATATTTAAAAATGAAACAAAATGAAGGATGAAAAGGGAAGAAGAAGATAATTTTAAAATAATTTCAGATTTAGAACATCATTGAAATAATATCAGATTGAAAAAGTTAAAAATGTGAAAAGACAAAATTGGCCCAAAAGGGCATTTTCGGGTGGAAAATAGTCAAAATGACCAATTTCGAAATAAACCCTTAGTGCAGGGATGTCTGACGATATTTTTAAAGTCTAAGGACTATGAGCGAGATAAACCCATATTCTATGAACCATTGTTGTAGTTCACTCTATTTTAAAATGAATATTCATCACTGGCTATCACGGTGATAATGATGGTGAGAAAAAAGCTAAAATCATAAGAGAGAGATTTTAGCTACCAGATGGATCTTTTTATGTATAATAAATTGACGTAATTAGTGATTACGATAAGTATAAGTCATAACAATACATAGTAACTAGGAGTATTTTTTTTTTAGAAAAACTACTTTGGAGTAGTACCCTGTACCTTATCGTTTCCCTGTCCTTTTTCATATTGATGCTTAGCGAGTAAATATAGTAATTGGTCATGGACACTTTTGATCTTCATAGTGTTTTACAATAATTTTTAATTAGTGCATACACAATAAGAATAGCTCAGCCATAGCACATTCACAAATTCCTCCTGCCACACCATCAGCACTAAAAATCCTTCTGTCACATTATCAGGACAAGCAAATAGCTCAGCAATAGCCTAGCCACATCACTCAAAATTATATAAAACAAATAATTGACAATCACACAAAATACGGAATTAAATTTACGACACAGATACGGGAAAATTCAATAATAATATTAAATTTTAAAAAAGTACATTAATTAAAAAAACACACTTCATTAAAATTAAAATAACATTACAACATCCTCATTAATGAGTTTGTCTCACATCGAAAGTGGAACATATAACATTCAAGGATGTCTTTATAAAAGAGAAACAACCAAGAATGATTTTGTCCCACATCAAAAGTGGAACATAAAACATTCAAGGATGTCTCTATAAAAGAGAAACAACCAAGAATGAGTTTGTCCCACATCGAAAGTGGAACATAAAACATTCACGGATGTCTCTATAAAAGAGAAACAACCAAGAATGGTTTTGTCCCACATCGAAAGTGGAACATAAAACATTCAAGGATGTCTCAATAAAAGAGAAACAACCAAGAATGGGTTTCATAAAAAAACATTAAATAAAAAAATTGAAATTTCCGCTCGTCGATCGGGAGCCTGCAATAGCGGTCAGCCGATCGGCGAGCGCTTGGGAATCGGCGTGCGCTCGCCGTTTTTCTCGCCGATTTGGCGCTCGCCGGCTGCAATAGTTCGGCGAGCGGACCGGCGAGCGCCAAAAAATCGGCGAGCCGGTGCGCTCGCCGCTATTGGAGTTGCTCTTAAGACATAGTATTATTATCTGAAATTCCAAACTTGTAGTAAAATAAATCTATTTCAATATAACATGATATTGTCATAAGTTCATAACTAGTAGATAAAACAAAAAAATTGCTCAAATTGATCAAATGATCCAAATACTATCTATGTATCCAATAAAGTTGGGGGAATGCTTATACGATTTTTGCATGCCTACCGAAAGAGATACTCGCTTTATTAGCGATTCTGTGGATTTCCAAGATATATTTATTTTGTATTTTTCAACATCAAAATGTGATGTGTTTTCAAAAGTTACTGCTTTACTAGATCTTGTTTGATTGCTAAACACATTTAATTTCCTCAAAACCAACGCAACATAACTCCAAAGTCTGTTTTACTTTTACAACTAATAAAGTTTTATTTTTATTATATATATTAAAAATGTTATTTTATGTGTGATATATGTAAACATGTATAATTATATAAGAAAAAAACAAAAAGAGATTACAAAGTATTATTTGTCAATCATCATCCAATGCAGATAATTAATGGTTTCATTGCAGCTTCAAACAGGAAGAGATGTGAGAGGAGTATTAAATATTGGCATAGGCATAGCCTACCTAGGTATAAAAAAGCGAAATACATGGGCAACATACACCAACTCGATCACTAAATTATAATCCTACATAACCAAAACTAAGAAGGGAAAGGAGATTAAAATATTAAACTAAATTCCTAAATAGTAAAATTTAAATGTCTTACGTGTTTCTTATACCTTTAATTTAGACTAATGTTTTATTCTATTTGTATCAAATTCTTTTGGTCGATTTTTATGACAGAAAAAAGTTACAATTACTAGATAAGACGTACTTACTATTACATATTTGTATTATACATTACATTTTATATTTATTCCCTATTCAAATAAAATAAAAAATTACCGTTACAAGCTAAGAGAAATTAAATGTAATTTATAGCAAGCTAGACCGATAATATGATATGACCAAACATAGACATCACCTATAACTACTTTAATTAATGATAGCTAAATTAATATATTAACATAAACTCAAAATTTGTTCTTAGCCACAAAAAAATTGTCATAAATTGCATTAATATGCCTCAATTATCTCAATGATTGCTTGAAAAACCTAAAAGTACTTCTTATAATAGTTATGTGAATCATATTTTGATCTTTTTCGGTGAACTTAGTTTTCATGATGCATTCGACAATTTGTCAGTCTTCATTCACATAAACAAAATTATTCTACTCGAAAATTACACAGATCTAGTTTTTACTATTAGGGTAACTGCATGCATGTTGTCTGTCAATAATACTACTGTTAGGTTTGTTAATTTTATAAAAATTGACGGATATTCATATTACGCAAAATCATCGTTCACAATCACATAACAAAACCTCCCAGGATTTTCAAATTAATATAGATAATTTCTTTTTCGATATTGATATAATTATACTTCATATGTTAATTCCATTTTTATCTCTAGATCGCACCTAATTTTTGTAATGATTACTCATATATACTTAATACTTCCTATGTTCCATAAAAATAGTCTATTTCTATTTTTGGTAATTTTTTCTCTCTTTACTAAGGAGGATCACATTTTACACTACCAATACTCCAATAATTTTTTCTATCGCTCCTCTTTTCGACCAATTAGGCATTAAAACTGTCTCGTTCCAAAAATGTCTATTTTTTTAGGGCTGGAAGTGTATTAGCAATTAAAGATAGGCATAGAATTTTTTTTAGATCTGATTTACGTGTCTACTTAATTTTTTTTAATACCACGTACATAGTATTTCACATCCCAATACGATCTAGACTTCAAAACAAAATAATATATTGATAAGGTTTTATAAATCAACGTTTAAATGCAGTTTATTTCTAAGAAACGGATCAAATGGTAAGTCCTTTATTGTGACTATAACACATAAATTCCTGTGAGACGGCGGATAGATAGATCAATCAAGATACAAACCCTAATTCAAATATTTTCATATTTACAAATAACCTACTTCTCATGTTCCGCTGTAGTTGAGTCATATCATTTTCTGCACTAGTTTTGAAAGAATAATAATAAATAGTTAAAGTGGAAAAATAATAAAATAACAGAGATAATAATGTATATATTATTCTCTCTATTACGGATTGAGTACTTATCTTGTTTTATTATAAGATCTTTGCATCTCAAACAAGACTCTCTCTCCATTGTTATTAAACATGCATATTTTGTTACTAAACTACTGAAATTAGAATAATGGGGTAAAGTAGGTTGCACGAAGAAAACCCATCTTTCTAAGCCGAAATGGCAAGTCGTGTAGAAAGTTTGTTTGTTTCCAAAAAGGAAATAAAGAAATTAACGAAGTGCCCTTTAACCCTACGATATACCTTGAAATAATATTTTTTTTAAAACTCAAAGAGAATTATTAAGTGGCACCAAAACCTAAGATATACTATAGATTTAGACTTTAGGTGAGCAAAATAAAAGTGATAAGATCGTGTGTGCCTTCAAAAAGAAAATTTGGGTGCCGAATTCATAAAGGTTACGATAATTTCGAATATTCATTGCATGAATAGCCAATATAACAATTTTAATTACCACTACCACAAAAAAAATTCCTAACTTTTCAAACTTTGCATGAAAGTAATGGGTTTTGCACATAAGTGAAATGAGATTAAATTAATGCATTCCAAATGTGGTATTTCTCCAAGTTGTTAATCAATACCACTCCCTATCTAACTAGCTACCACTAGCTTCCTACATAGCTTGAAAAAAATAACAAAATGTGAAGTTTAATGATTCATTAACTTAGCCAGTTGTTAACCTCAGACAGCTCAATGCCAAACAAAACAAACCAAAAATTCTATGCAAATTCATCCCATACTTGTCTTTTTAGGGCTGTATAAATACCAACAAAACCACAAGAATTTCACTCATCGTCAAATCTAACTTGAGCTCTCAAAACCAAGAACTCACACCACTTTTTATCAAGAATGGCACCCAATATGGCCAATGCTTTCGGCATTCTTGGTAAATAATTTAATCATGAATTAGTGTTTTATGATTATCATGCTTCATCCTAACAATCTATCTCTATCTTTATTTTCAAGGTAACGTGGTGTCGTTCTTGGTTTACTTGGCTCCGGTGTATGCTCCATATAACCATCTCTTTCTTTAATTCTCTTTTCAAAATTTTATGGCATGATCGTTAATTAACGAAATTAGGGTTTATGGGTGTTTTTGTTCGTTTCAGACCAACGTTTCATAGTATTTTTAAGAAGAAATCGACTGAAGGGTTCCAAGCAATCCCTTATGCAGTGGCATTGTTTAGTGCAATGCTCTATTTATACTATGCTTTTCTCAAGAAAAATGGTATGATGCTCATCACTATAAACACCTTCGGATGCACTATTGAGGTTGTATATCTAGCAATATACATGATCTATGCAACCAAGGAATCCAGAGTAATTACAGTATTTGCTTTCAATCTTTTTTTTTGTTTCTACTAGTAAAATACTTGGGTCATATATTTAATTTTAATTTTTTTTTTGTTTTTTAGGTTTTCACCACAAAGTTGATCCTCTTACTTAATGTTAGCTCACTAGGACTTATTACATTATGCACGTTCTATTTCGCACATGGGCTTCTACGAGTGAACATCGTCGGCTGGATTTGCGCAGTCTTCTCCGTCGCGGTCTTTGTTGCTCCTCTTAGTATCATGGTAACTTTTCAGATTTTCTTTATTCTAAAGATTATAATTATTTTCTAGTAAGGAGTAATTTCATTAAGAAGGTCATGCTTAATGCAGAGACAAGTTGTACGGACCAAAAGTGTAGAGTATATGCCCTTCACACTCTCTTGCTTCCTCACTTTGTGCGCTGTCGTTTGGTTCTTCTATGGCTTTCTCATCAAAGATTACTACATAGCTGTGAGTAATTTTGTTCCTTCAATTCTTTTCCAATTAATTGAAACTACAATAATTATTTAATTTGTGCTCGTGATTTTTCAGACGCCCAATATTCTCGGGTTCGTGTTTGGGTTGGCGCAGATGATGCTATACTTGGTGTACAAGAACGATAGTATGTGCCGGAACCAACAAATTCAACCAGCTGAGGGAGATTCTTCTAAGGATGGTGATGATAATCATCATCAACAGAAAAGTTCGTCTAATAATCAGGAAGTCGAGGTTGTCGTTGTCAATTAGTGTATTCTAATAACATTCATTTATTATGTGACTATTAGTAAATCGTTTAAGTTGTTAGTATATTATGTTTTTTATGGATAGTGAATGTGCGGATTAAATTTACAGAATTATAAATGTATTTGTTATTTTCTATATTCTCATTAATTGTTCTTGCGTTTTCAAAGGTTTGTGCAAAATGTATGGAGTACTAAATATTGAGTCATATATTAAAATTTGCAGTAATGGAATTATAATTAAAAACATGAAAATGACATGATTTTGATTGCTTTTATTTTTATCATTTTCATTTTCTTAAAATGACATTCTTTTAGAGATATATGTGACCTAGTGCATGTTCCGTGAGATTAATTATTTGAGATAACTAGTTTATTTATTAGCTAAAATCATTTCCAAATGGAAAAACCCATCCAAATGATTTTCTCCGATTTTTGTCTTCTAAGACTATTGGATTTGTAGATGACTTCTTCTTTCTTATTTTGTACACAAAGCACATTAATGTCACGGACCAAATATTTAAGATGCACCTTAAATTAAAATTCATGAAGAGATATCTTTCAACAGATATATGATATGTGAAATATAGATTTATAATATTCAATTTGTTGAAACTTGAAACTAAGTGCGTATTAAAACTTTGTCAGATTTACATTTCTTCTATTCTATATATCTTGAGTCTAACAATTTGTTTTATATATATATATATATATATATAGGGTCTTGTTAGGTTGAGATTTTTTAGCTTAATTGAGAATTGAGATGCATTTTCAGCCACTCATTTTGAAATGTCAACTGCAAGTAGATTATGTCAACTAATGGGTATTATCGTCATTTCATTTCAATAGCCAAAATATCAAATGTCAACAACTCATATTAAAATGTCAACAACTAAAAAAATTTTAATTTTTTTAATTTTTTTAATTTTTTTAATTTTTTTAAATTTTTTTAAATTTTTTTTAAATTTTCGCGCGATGTCAACTACTGAGACATTATGTCAACTACGATGTGTAGTCTGCACATCAAATGTCAATAGCTCTGCACATCAAATGTCAACAGCTTATAATTGACATTATATATGTGTAGTTGACATGAATTGTATATGTAGTTGACATTATATGTGTGTAGTTGACATGAATTGTATATGTAGTTGACATTACATGTGTGTAGTTGACATGAATTGTATATGTAGTTGACAAAATAAAAAATAAAAAAAAATAAAATAAATAAATAAATCAAAAAATCAAAAAAAAATAATTTTTTTTAAATGAGTGGCTTATAATGCATCTCAATTCTCAATTAGGCTAAAAAATCTCAATTGATCACAACCCTATATATATATATATATATATATATATATATATATATATATATATATATATATATATATATATATATATATATATATTAAAATTTGGTGTTATTAATAAAAATGAAAGTTAGAATTTTTTGTTTTTGTATAAGATGGATAATTTTAATTTATCATATTATAAAATAATATATTCTAATATTTTTCAAGATAATAATATATCTATCTTTGTTGAATTATTTGTTTACTTATTTATATTAGAAAAAAATAAAATAATTACAAGTTAATATGGCAACGAATGAATCATGGGAAAGCTAACTAAAATAACGACGATCATCAGTTTTCTGATGAAATAGAACAAAAGCCTAATGCTCGTTAATGAAACTTGCAGCCATAGCTAGGAGTATAAAAACATAGGAAGCTTATCAAGAAATGGAAAAAATTTAGTAATCATATACTCGAATTTAATTTGTTTACAATTTTTGTTAATTGGTTTTTAAATAGGGCAACCTTATAATTTAACGTATGTGCTTTAATTAGAACAATGATCTTGATGGATATGAAGAGAAATTTTAAGAGGAAGATGCCAAAAATGCGTCTTAAATTTGAATTCCAAGGTAAAGTAATTTTGCAACCAATTCACCCAAAACGTCTTATTTTCCCACTTTTGCACTACATTTGTATTGAACAAGAATTATACTTTAATTATGATCAATAATTTTCAGTGAGTTGCAAAAGAGGCGTTTGAACTGAAATCGTGTGCCGACATAAACATTTTTCCTAACTGATATGTTCTTCTGAAGCAATGGACGTTAGCTCAATTTGATTTAAATTATTATAATTTGGATATGACTTTTAGATTTTGATGACATATGCATGAGAACTTTAGCAATATATATATCGTTTCATATTTTGATGTTTATACTTTTATTTAAGCTTCTGGATTTGAGTCATTATATTGCAGAAATTATACTGGATAGAGTTTTTAAATCGTCATCATGATTGTTACAATTGGTAATCCATGTCTACCAATTACCAAATATCATTGGTGGAAAATTTCGGAAAAAGACGTGAGTAGTGGAGGTAGATTATGAAGAGCCTTTTATTTTTTATATTAATATTGACTTAATAATTTTCTAATGATGGATTTGAGTCATTATATTGCAGAAATTACAGAATTATTATACCCATTTGAAGTTGAACACTTAGCAAAGTAATTATTGATCGACAGATTAATAATCCTAAGGAAGTATAGTGGAGTAATTGTTAATCACAAAAGAGTATCCACAATAGGGAGCCGCGGCTCTCGAGCATGGGGATTGGCTGGCCGCGGCTCCTATAGTGGAGGACAAGCAGAGCCGTGGGGGGGGGGTGACCATGGGCGCGCAGTGGAGTTGGCGCGGTCTCGGCTCTTGGGTGCGGGCAGCGACGCCCTATTACAGCGACCGAGAGCCGCGACTCCCAGACAGGTTTCAATTTTTTTTTTTAATATTTTCAGAAATTTTCTATAAATACTTCATTTTACACCCTAATTTTCACTCACTATATTTTTGTAGTCTCAAAATGCAAGGTGGAGATAATGATTCCACCGGCTATGGAGACTCTCTATATCCACCTTCCCAACCCTAGAGATCGAGTTCCACCCCCCTCCATCCCAGATGTGGAGTTCACTATCGCCACCGGCGTGGCAACAGACACCCCAATATCGAGGTCAGTCCTCCTCTCATCAGCAGAGGAATGTGGGTCGTCCCCAATCGAGGTTCGGTGACTACCGGCCCAACATGGACGCGATCAACTTTCCGTGTCCTGACACCCCTTCTCAGCAATTCCAATCCACCCAATCTCCTCTGTCTGAATCTGATAGATTCACATGGGAGTAGTTGATGGGCACACCGGAGACCCCGACGTCCGGGCGAGAGGAGATAGGGAGAGGAGGCGGTAGGAGAGGCGGCGGTGTCCACAATAGTTAGCCCATGCCCAAACCCAAGCCGAAGCCACAAAAACTTATCCAAAACACTAACAACACGTACTTATAAGCTCTAATAAGTAGACCAAGCATCATATGAAAGCATAGTAATCCATGACTGAAAATTGAAACCATAGGAATTCTTCACCTAAGTTTTTCACACGTCTTCTAAACTAAAAAGGCAGTAGTAATCTATTTTTTCAATATTTTAAAAATTCGAATTGTTAAAATAACACCGAAAATTATAACGTATATTAAACAAAATAATTAATTAAAAGATTGTTCCTTGATCCGCCGCCATTTTACTTCGCATCTTCTCCCAAATTGCTGTCTCCGATTCTGCAATTAGAGTTTGCTTCTTCAATGGCATTGCTGAAATTGGATCGAATTTTTCACGATGAAGAAAGGTGGAGTATCCGAGCGTTTTGAAGACAGACGAAAATCGGCGGCGTTGCAAACAAGAAGAAGATGAAGAAGAATATGCAGAGACTTGGAGGGCGAGGTTGCCTGTCGCTCGCAGCATTCGGCAGTGCCAAGGCTAGGAACGACAACTACAATCCTTCGGTTATCAGTATGTTTCTCGATTTCTCCAATTTCTTTCAAGTCAGCATTTTTTGATAATTAGTTTGCCATGTTTTCCATTAATGTGGTCAAATGTGAAATCAGAGATGAACTTAATCTACTTATGCCCTGTCGTTTGCTAGTTTTGGTTGATCTTATCCGGTTAATTATTTTTGAAGTTGTGAAATCTTTTTATCTCTTTAGTCTTGTGGGTTGCAATATTGAAGTTGTGTTTTGTAGCAATATTTGTACAAAAAATGGTGGCTTTGTTGAAGTATTTAAGGTAAGTTGTGATTCATCCACATTTTCTATATATTATGTCCATGTTTAGATTATACTACTATTGTATTACATTGTTGAGTTTTCACAAAAACAAAAGTCCTCAGCTTATAATGGCTTTACTTTTATTAGGCCGAAGTGATATATGAAATTATGAATGTAAAAGGCTTTCAATTATTGTGTTGGCTTGGGGAAAAGGATTCTCCTTGGTGTGAATTATCTGCGACATGAGATGGTTGTCGCGACAGGCTAGGCATGAGAAATGTGATCGTAGTTGTGGCTATTTGGGGATCTGTTTTGTTTATCTTGAAATTCAGTTTAAACTTTGCTGCATTGAGTATGATAAGCTTTGTTTATCTCCATCTCTAAATGGAACTTTTATTCACCAATTTATCACTTGGTTATGCTTCTAGTGGTGATAAGTTTTCAGATTTTGGGATATGCTGCAATCATGTGTAAAACTGTGACATATAAACAATTGGCTTCTTCTGCAGAAAAGCAAAGAGAATTCTATAGGAATGCTAAGCATGTTAAGAAATATAAGAAATCGATAAACCAGCAAGGGCACCGAAGCAATTCTTTCAATGCCAGAGAACTGTTAGAGGTTTGAACTTATTCCTGGCCGTATCGTTTTCCATTCCTTTCTTGCCATTCTTGGCTCTTATGGGATTTGTAGTCTTCAAGTATGAACATAGCGGTGTGGCCATGCATTGATTTTGCGTGCTGCTTGTAATAAAGGTATTAGTGGATTTTGTTGGCACAAATTTACAAATATGGTTTGTAACAGAGTGAAGATGTAGCAGATGGGGGTGATCGGGCTAGCCAAAAGAAGATGAAGTACAAGAAGAATGCGCGAAACCTTAAGGAGTTGTACGAGAAGAAGCACGACGAGCAGGAGAGAGGTAGGATGGAGAAAGAAGCCATGATGCAGGCAAAGAAGACAGAGAGAGAGGCAGCAGAAGCTCGAAGGAGAGCACTGAAGGAGAAAATTTATAAGAAAACGAGGTCTGGTCAACCTGTCATGAAATACAAAATTGAGCGTATGTTGGAATCAATCCATGGTTCAACAACCTAATAGTATACTTTTTTGTATATAATGAAATATTGCCAGTGTGTGAAATTGTGTGAAAATATCAATATGAACGAATGTCCAATTGCATTGTGTGTAGATGGATTTAAGGGCGTATTTTTAGAGTCGATATTCCTCCAAATTAAAGAATTTGTGCAAGGATTTTCCAATAATACGTTCATTCTCGTGGAAAATTCTAATGAGAAAGAAAATGGAGAAGAGAACGGACAAATGAAAGGAAAGATCAGAGTAAAATATAAAGTATGATCTGTTTTATTAAGAAGTTTAATATTAAAATCATAATTTAGTAGGATAAAGTATTAAGAGCATCCACAATAGCGCCTAGCGCACCGCCTAGTCGAGCGCCGGTGCTAGGCGGTGCGCTAGGCGGTCTATTGCAACCGCCTAGCCATTTCCGGATTTAAAAACTGCCTAGCGCTCGGCGGTTCCGTGGCGCTAGGCGGTGCGCTGGGCGATCCGCTCGGCGCTATTGCAGCGTCCGGATCGCCTAGCGTGATTTTTTTTTAAACACTATATATACGCGCTTTGCACGTCATTTTCATTCGCACCACTTGTTTTAACGAGTACTCTCTCTATCTTAATTTCTGTACAAGATCAACACCTAGAAATGAGTAACGCCGGTGGTAGTGGTGGTGGGGATGCTGAGGAGTACGAGCGTTTAATGAACGAAGCGCTAGAGGCCTATACGAACCGTGAGATTGATCAATGGATGCAGAGGGCCTTGCAGCCGGCGGTACCTCGACCTCGCCCAGTGGTACACCGCCGAGCGGTGATTGATCGTGATCACGTAGCTGCACATCAGCGCCTATACGAAGACTACTTCGCACAGGAGCCGCGGTTCAACGCCAACCTTTTCAGGCGCCGTTTTAGGATGAGCAGGTCCTTGTTTATGCTTATTGTTAACGATTTGGAGCAACGATATCTGTATTTCCGCTTCAGGCACGATGCGTCTGGCAAACCCGGCCACACACCTATTCAAAAGTGCAATGCGGCAATCCGGCAGTTGGCCTACGGAGGCGCGGCAGACATGTGGGACGAGTACCTCCACATCGGTGAGACCACTGCCCTGGAATGTATGAAGTATTTCTGTCAGAGCGCCAAACGGAGGCTCATATTCGACTCCAAAATGATTTAATTGAAGAGTTATGGGCGCGGAGGACTGCACGGCAGTAGTTTTTTTTGTTAATTATGTAATTTTTTTTAATTAATGTCCTTTTAAAATTTTAATAATATTATTGCATTTTCTCGTATATGTCTCGTAAATTAAATTCCATATTTTGTGTGATTGTTAATTATTTGTTTTATATAATTTTGAGTGAGGTGGCTATTGATGTGGCTGGGCTATTTATGATGTGGCTAGGCTATGACTGGGCTATTTATGATGTGGCAGGAGGATTTTTAGTGTTGATGATGTGGCAGGAGGAGTTTGTGGCTAGGCTATGGCTGGGCTATTGCTGGGCTATTCCTATTGTGGATGGTCTAAGGAGTCAAGTCCTTCCTCATCTCTTAAAAATAGGAACTCTTTACTTTGTGGTTCATCTCATAGAAATAGAAACTTTCTATTTTAAGAAATTTCTTATCCTCTAATGAGGTAAGACCTATTTCCACAGACACACTTTTCATTTATATCTCTCTTACTTTATCAATTTTGCATTAAAATTCGTGTCATTTCAAAATTTCCTATTTTTAGAAGACAGACGATATATAATTTATTGTTCTATAGAATATATTAAAAATTAAATTTGTTTAAGATTCCTATTAAATATACCAACATTGAAATATATGTGTTTGATATGATACATTAAAAATAATTTTACTTAATTTATACTATACCATCTAAGATGTGGTACGCAAAATCACATTACATAAGGGATGAGAGAGAAAGGGAAATATTTGTGAAAAAAATTCGACAACCAGATTGATGACTAATTTTTAAAAGGAAAAAATAAGACAGAAAGAAATACGGAGTACATATTTTCGGCAAGGACAAAAAAATAGTTTTATAGCTTAATCTACACAACAACAATCTAATCTACTAAACACCTCACCTTTTTTTATTTTATTTTAATCATATCCACTGTAAAACATCATAAAAACCAATACTCATTCAAAGCAGTATTATAATTTATCTATCCGACCAATATTATTAATTTAATTTAACCAATAACCATAATTTTAATGTAGGTTTTAATCTAGCACGGCTGCCAAATGCCCGCACATAATAAATGTTGGTTGTTTGGGCATCATTTTTAAACATTATAGTACTATTAATATCAAAATTAGATTTTGTAAAAGGGAGTAGAGTACTGTGAGACACAATTAATTATATTTGGACAAATAGTAGTTTTGAACTCGTGCAAGTACAGATTTGAAAAGAAAATATATTTGATAAAATAAATTTCGATGAAAACTGGCATCCACTTGAAGAGAAGCAATTTGACAAGCATTTCTATCTTTCTCTCATGATAATGCCACTCTAAATTTGTGGTTAACATGTCTAGCAAAATACATTGAGGTGGCAAGTTTTGTTGCAATAATTATATCATATTGAAATTCAGAATAAAGGGTTTAATTTTTATATCTAATATTCATGTTTAAAAATGCAATCGACGGCAAAGAATTGAGTCCAAGTATCCATTGAGTTCAAGAATCTAAAAAAGGTTGTAGAAGAAAATAGAAAAGCATAAGTTAGGTTTTTATTGATGATTAGATGGGCTATGCTGTCCTAACTAAAACCATGAAAAGTCTAAAGGGCCCATCACATTTTTGTTGTCATGAAAAATAAAGTGGGATTCAGACACTAAAATAATAAACTCAACCCCTAGTTTTGACGACTACTACAGTTATCTATTTGACTTGTTTTGACAACATAATTACAGATCAAAAGTATCACGTTTTGTCAGAAATGACTGCCTTTTTTTATGTGACACTTCCTTAAGCAATAATCTATTTGGTGATCATCTTTTTTGTTTGAGAGGAGTAGCATTCAAAGCAGGGGCAAAGTACTGTGATTATGCAAGGTTTTTCTACTATCTCTTCACCATCAAAATGAGAGACCCTATCTATCTGCACAAAGACAAAGTAGATTCCTTGAAAGAATATATTCCACAAATATCGAGGCCCTATTAATGAACTTGTCACAACTTTTGCAAGGACTTGTCGAATTCTGGGACTTTTCCCCCCAAAAACTCTTGGTTGGATCTTAGAAACTAGTACTAACTCCCAATACCAAATAAGGATTTCATTTCATATCAAACTTAAGGGTGTGGTGCCTCTTATTTCGTGTGTTTTCAATTTCATTGACATATATAAATTCGATCATTAATTGGTCTTTAAAATATATACTCCTAGATCGATAGAAGGCTAAGCAATTGAATTATTGGTTCACAAAAAATAGAGATTATCATCATCAGATATAGTAAGTAGTAGTAAAGTAATGCACCACCACATGTTTTATGTCAGCCTTCCCATTACACTTTCTCTCTCCTCGTCTCTGTGTTGTAATTATCTGCCCACTTAAGATTCCACTGCTTTTACTCTCATCTCCAAAAATGAAATTATTAATCAACTCAATTATCTGTTGCCCCTTCTCTTTCATGCTTCGAAAGGACATACATACGAAACAATATTTTAATTTTATGTCCAATTAACAGAACAAATAAGCATTGATTAAAAAAAACCCCAGCAACCAACAGAGTTCAAGAGCAGATTGTAATGACAACACAATCTATTGCCGTCTGATTAGCAAATTAAGCAGTTTGAAGCGTGAAAATAGACATAGATCCGTGCTAGTATACATAATTACTCCCATAATCGAATAAATATAACATTGAAGATTGCATCTTTATTTGTAAACGATAGCTCAGCCAAAGTGAAAATTGTTGACATTTTTAGGAGCTCGAGCCAATTTTCTTCTTGTTTCAGTGGCAATGTACCCAACTTCCACCGGAACTGCAGCAAACACGCAAACCATCGCTGAAACAAAACAAGAGCTTCGAGCACATACAACGCATACCTGCTTCGCCTAAGCAAGATTCACCGGGTAAATTCCAACTGTGATACTACAATTTTTTCGGTTAGGAATACCTCATGGATGAATCCTCCTCCAGAGTCCAGACAAAGTCAGGCATGTCGAGCCTTTGCCTGCTGGCAACAGTGCGGTAGACATACACTCTCTCAACAGAGCAGCTTTCAGGCCTTGAATCGGGTGGGCCTCTCTCGTCTATGACTTCAACGTTCAGCCTAGGCATCTTCTGTGCGAGCAGCTTACAAGCTCCAAAACTCACGGAGCAAGAAGACATCCAAAGGGATCGCATTGTCTCTAGCTTTTCAGCATTGGCTAATAGAGCCTTGTCACCAAATGGACAGTCCCTGATCTCCAGTTTCCGGAGGCTGTCGCAGCCAGATAACACGTGATGGAGGCCAAAGTCACTCTCCCCAGCGAAGGCTATTGAAAGCATCTCCAATTTCTTCGCATGGGTTCCAATATATTTGAACACGCGGTCAGTGAGGAGGCCGGACATGGAAAGCCGGCGCAATTCTTTACAGTTCTCAACAATGGCTCCAAAACCAGTATCAAGTGGTTCGAGGGTTAAGTAGTCAGCAGCTTGAGGCTCAATAATACAGAGCCGGAAACGAATAAAGTTAGGCCGGTTCTTGGCAATAGCAATCAATGCAGCATTTGACATCTGGCGGCAAAAGTACAGAACAGATTCAAGTTTGGGGCAACCTTCAGAGACAGATACAAGCCCTTGTTCCGTCAAAGACACATTAGGTTCTGCCCCAAAAGGATCGGAAGGGAAAACCCTAAGTTCTTGCAGGTCCTTGCAAGATGCAGCAAGAGCTTCTAGTCCACTGTCTTCAATGTAGTCCAAGACCTGTAAGCATTCGTAAGTGGATCAGCACATGGACACCATATGACAAAATTGCAGTGAGAATCAAACAGAAACGAATGAAATAGCATTAAAGATATGAGGGTTAGATCACTGCATAATGAAGTAGCAAAGATAAAAAGTTGCTAGAACGCACCCATAGCCGCTGCAAATTCTGGCATTGGCTAATAAGCTTAACAAGATCAGAACTTGGAATGGCAGCATAACTCAAATTCAGTGAAGTGATTCCAGAACAGACAGAATACACAGCTGGAAGATACGAAGGAACCACATCCCAAAAACCAGACAAAGCTTTAAGTTGCTTACAGGCTGAAAATGCATCAGCCAGGCTTGAAAAAGTATCAGATCGAATTTCAGCTGAATAGGCACCAGTTCCCAATTCAACCAATTGGGGGGCATGCCGGACAAGGTTAGCAAGCTTCTCAAGGGGTACAGCACGGTTCAGCCGGAGAGTCCTCAGGTCAGGTGACCGTGCAACCAGTCTCTCCAACGCCGAGAAACTTACCTCCGAACCCAAACAAGACATGTTAAGTGACACCAGAGAAGTGCAGCTATCAGGAAAATCGCTAAGCCAATTCCCACTCAGATCCTCCACTTCACTCTCCCTCAAATCTAGTTCCCTTAAATGCCTGCAGTGAAAAATAACAATCAATAACCACTGTATTTAAAAGGAAACCAAGTACATCCAGAAAGCAAGAGCCAATAATAAGGTGATAGATAAACACAAGATAATCTAATGCACTAGAGCGAAAAAAAATAGCATCATAAATGTTGATGCAATTGTTTAGACCATTTCAAAATTTTAAAGATTTTAACTTCACCCTGATGGAAATAACAGAAAATAAAAGCAAAATAGTGCAAGCTGATGAAAGAAAAAGGTATTGAAAGTGCCACAAAACCCAAAAAGAGTGTACACCATAATTAAAAGGAGCAAAAAGAAAAGAAAAGTAACACTTCATCAAATATTCCACAAGAACAACATGCCTCTCTACAAACCAAGGCAACCAAATATTCTTCAAGGTAGTGCATCCCCACTTAAACTAAACTCTAACATGCATCTAATTTCAGACGCCAGCTAAAAAAGCACTAGATCTTTCTCATAGTCATACAAACCTAAGTCAAATTGGTAAATGCATCATAAAAGAGATCCAGTAGTCCCTGGAAAAGAATACACAAACAATATCCTACAAATGAAACGAAACCTGAATCCAAAACCTAAAGGGGGGGAAAAGAAGATTTTTTTAACAATCAAGTCATTGCCACTCGCAAACAAGTTAGCCTCTCATAAAGGTCGAAATTTTATCCGGCATTTTTACTGAAAAAGAAAAATGATACACTCAATTTAATTCAATCAACCTGCAATTAGCCGCAATAGACGCGAGACCGTCGGTGGTGAAACCCTCGCATGACGTCAGCACCAGAACTTTAAAATTTTTATACGACTTGGAGATCAGCTCCAAGGTCTCGTCCGTCACCACCATGCGCTTCAGCTTGATCTCCTCCAGGAACGGATACGCCTCCGCCATGGCTGCGATCCACGGGTAAGCGTAGGCGCCCCATCCCTCCGGGACGAGGTTGAAGTCGGCGAAATGCGGCTTCCCCTTCATCTCCACCGCCCTCAGCTCAGGAAACCGGCGGATCACGATCTCCGGCGAGACGGCGTAGCAGTTCCCCACGAAGATGCGGTGGCGGCACCACCGCTCGATCTCGTACCACGACTTGCACACTAAGGAGACGGTGTTCCGGTCCCTGGCCGAGCTCAGGAACGAGAAGACGTGCTCAAGAACTTCCTCCGGGAACGAGTACGCCATGGGAGGGGTAGAATGGTAAAAATCTGAGGTCTGGATCTGAGAGACACTGAGAGGTGGAATGAGAAAGGGAAGTCTATTGTAGAGAAGAAGATAAGATTATAATTTTTCTGGAGCTTATATATTTATTCTCACCTTAGAATTCAACCAAACGACTGTGAAGGTGACACGTGGCGTGAATGCGTTCCAGCCGTTGGATCCAACGGTGGGAGGAGATTGAAGTGACTGTGACATGGGGAATGATGAAGTGGTAATTACTTTTTCCATTATGTATGAGAAAAATGAAAAACGAGTTTGTGTACATCGTTTATTAACATGGCCTACACAATTTTTTCCTATCATACTTTACTCACAGTCAGTTATGTATCCAAAAATAAATAATCTAAGTATGCGTAACTAATGATAACAAAATAATCTATTCCATATAATCGTGTTGTGGTTTTTATTAATAATAAATTAAACTTTGATTTTTATAAATTTTATAAAATTAAAAAATTTCAATAACATTTTTAATGTATTAAAATTAAACTAAATACGATATAAATCGAAACGAATAACGCTAAATATTCGTCAAACAAAAGTTGTACTTACATAAAGTATGTAGCGTATAATCCTCAAACAAAACTTATGCTTACATAAGACATGTAGCATATCAATCTTATATGTAACACATCTTTCAATATTATTTAGGATTGGCCAATCAAATATTTATGGGGATCTGATCCAAAAAAATTCTGGTATTAAAACCCACAAACATTCCCTCTCCCTCCCTCCAACCTCAAGCATAAAATATGTTTGAGTAACCCGTCTCGATAATCTGAAAACTGAAATATCGTAAAAAAAATTCAATTATGCGACATCCCAAACTCATTCCACATTACTAAGATAACATGTTCGACCAAATGTTTGCTTATGCATATCGAGTATCAAACCTGCTTACTAGCAATAGTACAAATTTTCATATAATCCAAAAAAAACAAAATGAGCATGATTTTCTGAGGCATCAGTCGGCGGGCTCGAGCTCGAAATCGACGTGAAGGATAGCGGATATGGGGTTCAACGTGAGGTGGTTTGGCATGGGTCGGCGGTGGCATCGCATGACTAGTGAGAGAGGATGGGAGAGAGCACAAAGATGTGAGTGAGAGACATATATGCAAATGAGGTCATACATACGGATTTTTCATGTGTTTAGATGTTAAACTTGACTTGATTTGATTATAGAATTTTTTTTAACATGCTATTGTTTTATATTTATATAGTATTATATTAAATCTTTCAACAACTAAAGCGTTTCCAGTCGTTATTCGTACTCAGTGTCTTGTTTTTTTAATTTGTATATTAATAGTTAATTATTTTTGAGTTTATGTTTGTTACATTTTAATAATTTTTAATTTTGTAAATGTTTATAAATAAAATATAAAATTCTTAGCCTAATTAGCATGTTGGTCTATCTCGACATTTGGATATTTAGGGTTAAGATTGTAAATTTCTAATCCAATAAAAATGCAATTCGACTAACTTGTAATCTCAAAATGGTTTACCTAAAACCGGATTGATTACTATTGATATTCCTAGTTAATTTATCATCAAAAGATGCTTGCGGACACAATTTTATTGGATGCTAAACTAAATCACCTTATAGTATAAATTTTAGCGTTAGCTCACAAAATTGCTTGATTGTCGAATTTATACTACAATCAATGTGCATATTTGGACTTAACTTCGACTTTTAGTATACAGTATATTTTTTCATACTCGTGTATTGCTCTTAAGATTATGAGTAAAATTGTTTCACAAGAATAAATTTATATGGTACATAATATAGTAATATTAAGATATTACTCTATCGGTCTCACTGAATATAATTCACTTTCTTTTTTATTTTATTCCAACCAAGATGACTCATCACTAAAAATAGAAATATTTTTATCTCTATTTTATTCCCCCTTTCTTAACTTATTCTCTCCACTCAACAAATAAGATTAATTTACATAAAATCTTGTGCCGCTAAGAAATTAGTCATCTTCCTTAAAACGGAAGTACTCCCTCCGTTCCACCGAAAATGACCAATTTTCCTTTTTAATTTGTTCCAATCAGGATGACCAATTATTTAAAATGCAAACACCTTTTATCTCTATTTTATTCATTCTCTCTTAATGTATAACACATAAAATAAAGCTACATAAAATCTCGTGCCACCTAAGGAAGGGTTTATCTTCCTTGGAACGGAGGAAGTAGTACTCCCTCCATCCCAACTAAGTTAGTAAGTACTAAACTTTTGGGCACATATATTAAGAAATTGTTTTGAAAAGTATGAGAAAAAGAATAAAATAGGAGAAATAAAAAGAGAGTAAAGTAGGTAATGGAATAAAGTAAAATTGATTGGATGTTTTGCTTTTTGTCATAAAAGAAAATGACTCAACTTAGTTGGAACATCCCAAAAAGGAATACAACTCAATTTAGTTGGGACAAAATGAGTAATTTTTTATTGATAAATCATAATACCTCTCTAAATTTTCAAAATGACGCGAGTTTAGGATTCAAGAATTTTCACTTGATCTTGTTACACTTTTGAGATATTTTCACTCGTTAGATTGAAACATTTGACTTCCCAAAATATTGTCAATAATAATTATTAATTACTATTTAATACTCTATTTATCTCATAAAAATATATACATTTTTCATTTTTATTTATACCACAAAAATATATGTATTTCCATTTATGGAAATTTACTCTTATATATTAAGGGATTGTTCGGTTTGCAAGATTGTATCTCGAGAATTGTGTTTTGTTCATGAGATTGAATCCCACAGTTCAATCCATAATGGATAATCATGTGATAATTAGTAATGGTCAACCCCCTCCAACTAAAATAATCTCACAACTATCATATATTATATCTTGGTATTATTTTATCTAGTAAACCAAACACTATTGAAGTTATTTACAACTTCTTGTATATCATTGTCAAATCCTAAAAATAATATGGGGTTCACTCTCCATTAATACTACTCTTTAACTAACCTTCTCCTCTCTTTTACTACTTACTAGTTTTATTTAAATTTTCATGGAAAATTATATGTTCATATTTTTATAGAACATAGGCCATGTTTGATTGAAAAGAAAGTAAAGTTGGCAAGGAAAATGATTTAT
Organism: Salvia splendens; assembly: GCF_004379255.2. Classification (NCBI taxonomy): domain Eukaryota; kingdom Viridiplantae; phylum Streptophyta; class Magnoliopsida; order Lamiales; family Lamiaceae; genus Salvia; species Salvia splendens. Next base: position 7,176,091 of record NC_056038.1, read on the forward strand.
GGGAAAATGAATCCCGAGAATATGATTCATAATAACTTTACTTTCCTGTGTTTTGAAATTATCAAGATTTTAAATTTTATATTTGATTTATAACGCCAAGATAAAAATATACTTATTATTATTTTATTTATAAAAAAGAATAATATTAAAAAAATTTAATAAATTATTAATTATAAATAATACTAGTAATAATTATATTATTATATTTATTATTACGATGGATAGTTTAAATATAGATCATCCATCATAATATATAATAATATAATTATAATTATAGTTACATGGAGTATTATAATCATAAATGATACTTATAATAAATATAATAATAATTATTATTATATTTACATATAATATAATTAAATAAATTTTATAATTATAATTTTCAGTAGGATTTTATTGATTAATTATTAATTTATAAAATAATAACAATTATTTATTATTATATGATTTATATTATATAATTATATTTTAATTATTTAATAAATTATTAATTATTATTATGATAATAAAAATTATAGATAAAATATATAATGATATAGTTATAATTATAATTATGATAATTTTAATTATAGTTATTTATTATTCTAAATTATTTTTAAAATATTATAATTAATAATAATAATAATAATAATAATACTAGTAGTAATAATGATAATAATATATTGCATTAAATATATAAGAATCCTAAAACTTGGAAAAATAATACCTAATAAAAGTTAGGATTTAGAATCCTGAAAATTTGTACTAACTTTCCTTGTTCTCGGGAATCTGATTAGTTTCCTAATTTTATTAAAAATCGAAACAAACACAAAATTTTAAAATTTAAGGAATGAGATTAATTTCCGAGAAAGAATATGTCCATAGAGTATTATTAGGAGTAATTACTTGGGGAATCTCATTATACTAATATGCACGGCTGGATCTGACGGATGAGATTGTATATTATGGTGGGGACCACCTCGGGATTGAGAAATGCTCTGATGTGAAATGTGTTTAGCATGATGCCGTGGCCGCCCAATCATGTTCCTCTAGGTTAAAAAAGATATCACAGTTACACAATTAAATTACTTAATGGATTTATTTATAGTAATAATATATAGTCATAATATGTTTGTTAGTACTCCGATATTGTAATTATGGTCATGTCTTTTTGTTTTTATGTTGTACTAACACGAAAGAGAAAATGGTATGAATATGTGAAGAAAACTAATAGTGTGTGGAAGAGTTTACATGATAATGTTTCATTAATCCACTATGATGAAAACTACTTTAGGTAAGAATAATAATGGGAGGTGGATTAGTTATTGATAGAACATATGGGTTTAATTAGCTTTGGATTTGTATATGACAATAATTTCCATCCAAAACACCATAATCATCGTGACAATTGCATACAATCATCTCCCACTCTTATTGACTTTTTGTTTTACTCTTATTGACTTTTTGTTTTTGTTGTGATGTTTCTGTCTCATCAATCCTGAGGTTTTATATATAAAATAAAGATAAAATAACAAAAATTGTTTCTACAAATTGCCCTTCAAATTTAAATAAGATAGGATCAAATTAGTTTGAATTGGTAGCTTCATTAATTACATATATCTATGACTAATTTAACCCTATTTGCATTTATAGGAGAAAATTTGTGTTATTACAGTATTTCCATAATCATTTTGTTTTAGAAAATATGTAACTGATTTTATTCTTGAATATATCCAGTGTTGTTCAAAAATTCAAAATAAAATTTTAGATAGAATAATCATTCATGGTATTTTAATAAGAATAAAAAAATATTCATTTTTATTTAAACTATCACAATGATATGAAGATAAATAAATTATTCCTTTTAATAATAAAGTAAAAATTGTGTAAAATAATCTTTTATTTGGAATTTCTCTCGTATTATGTGTAACGACCCGCTAAAACGATATTATTAGAAACAATAATGTTGGCGTAATTATACACACATAAGAGACTTTTTGCGTAATTAATTTCAAACTACGATAGAGGGTTGTTTGCGATAGAGTGTCGTTGTTGTTTCTAACGTCAGCCAAGTATATATATATATATGTGTGTGTGTGTGTGTGTGTGTGTGTACAATAAGAATAAAGACCCATAATCAAAGTTTTAATGTCTGATACATCCAACAAAAGTCCAAAAGCGTTTTTACAACGAGTTCGATGCTAGATTAGAATAAGAACATGATTTCGGACATCACAAGAGTCGTGCCGGGATGGACTCGCGCCTGACAGCCATGCCGAGTGCCGGGCAGCCCCGAGACAGCCGTCTTCTGTCCTCCAGGTCTTGCTCGATTACCACTTTTTGCACTCCCGATACCTACACGAAAGAATAGACCACATATCAAATACACTCGACATCAAATCAAGACGAAAAGTGGATAAGAACCGCATCACATCAAGCACGTTTTCCTATCAACGGCCGCATTAATTAGTCGTCGTATCGAAACGAAAAGACGTGAATTTTTGTCTTTTGTGGAAAAAAATGAAATTTCATTCCATTTTTTTTCCTTCCCTTGTCTATAAATATAACCTTCCCCTCTCCCTCACTCTCCATCCTCTTCAAAAAAAAAACTTCTTCCACCTTTGTTCTTGCTTCAATTGGAGTGGATTTTTCAAGAATTTCCGACGAATCGTGCCAACGTTTGTTTCTACCGTTCGTTTTCTTGATTCAAGAAGGTATAACTAAGTTTTTCTTCTCATCTCCTTCATTGAAACTTTATTCTTGAATCCTACATGCATATAGAGGGTGTAGGAATCATAGATCGCAAATTAATCAGTGGGAATGTGTGTTTGCATGAGAACTTTGATGAATATGCGATTTTGAATGAATTTATGTGGAGTTTGATTTGAATCCTTGGTGAATAATGTGAGTTTATGTGAGAGCATGATTGTGACAAACTTTTAAGCATGATTTTGTGTTATAAGCATGAAGAAAATTGTGTTTAGATGATTGAGGAAGAAACCCTAAATTCGATTTTTGTGAGCCTGAAATCTGTGACGTTCGAACAGTAGTTTCTGATGTATAATTGACCTACCAAATGATCGAATTTTGGTGTGAAAATTTTACTGAGATAATTTCAAGGTGTTTTCTGTGTCTCGTGAAAATTTCAGCTCTTTTTGTCTAAAAATGAATTTTTGAAAAATGTTTGAAGTTGACTGCGCAATTCTTCCAGAAAATTTTGTTCTCGCCCAGAAAGTTTCGTATTCTGTTTGACCGACCAAATGACCTCCTTTTGATGTGATTCTTGAACTAGATTAAAATTTGAAGTGTCTTCTGAGTCTTGTAAAAATTTCAGCCTTATTAGACATCGGATGAATGTTTGACGAATTTTTCAAATGAACTGCGATGTGCTGCTAGAATTTTTTATGTTCCGATCAGAGAGTTGCATAAATGTTTTGACTGACCAAATGATATGATTTCGGTGTGAAATTTTAACTGGGTGAACTTGAATGTGTCTACTGTATTGTGACCAAATTTTAGCGTCATATGAGGACGGATGGATTTTTGGTGATTTTTACAAACCAACCGCGCAGTTCTGCCATATTCGTTGTTATGTGGAAATATCACTTGTTGCCAAGTTGGGTGAATTATACGATGCATGTATGTTTTATGAATGTATCCTATGACGTGATGCATGTGTGATTTGAGAAAAGTATTATAACATGTCCTTCTTGTGTTGGTGAAAGTTGGGATGGGTAAGAGAACGATAAAAAAAGGGGAACAATAGGACATGCATGATAATATAAGTTTACGAAAGGCTGATTTGTGTTGTCGTTGGCAAAGGTGATTGAGTATACGTGAGCTCGAGGAACGAGGGTTGCCTTAAATGGATATTGAATGGTTTAAGCAAATGAGGTGAGCTTTCTTTTACTAAACTCTTTTACGCTTTCAAAAGTATGATTATGGAGAAATAAGGGTGGTTTAAAGTGTTATGTCATGCCATGTTTGTTTTGATGATGAGATTGTGCCTGATGCCTAGTTTGTGAGTGCGCTCCATTAGGCTATAGGGTTATGTTAAACGAATTCGGGTCTGAGTAGGGCCGCAAACCCTATCAGGCTAGTGTACACATGTGGGATCGTGAGCCGTCCTTGCTAGTCGGCCGGTCTCGTGGGCGAATAGTGTGGCCACACTTTCGTCGCACTATGGAAAGAGAATGTGATTGAATGATTGATGAGAAAGTGGGGAGATTGATTGTCTGGCCAGACTTTGAAATATTTTTGTGTTCTCGTGATATTTTTTAACTACACATAAAAAATATAAAAACTCGAGATCACTGGTATGGATGACATAACTGTTTTTATAAAATTGTTTTCGGCATGAGCCCACTGAGTACAACAAGTACTCAGCCCTGCATGTGTTTTCCCTATGTGCAGGTTGAGCGGGATGTTGCGGTGGATGTTGAGTCGGCCTAGGGAATTTGGATGCGTTGTGTCTTCATACATATGCGTCATCATTGACTCTCTTTGAAACCTTATTTCCGTTGCTATGTTTTCTTTTAACTAAAATATTATTCTTTTAAGCTAATTGAGTCTTTCTTATGAACTGTTATCCTTAAATGCTATTCTTAATGTTTGTCCCTTGGTCACGATCGCCTCGTTTGTAACACCCCTAGTATGGGCGGTCGTGACATTATGCCATATATACTGATGTTTTATTTTTTTCTACTTTTAATTTTGCAAGTATTATAGCACATATTGGTAGATATTTCAAAGAGAGAAATTGTTCGTTTGCAAAAAAAAATATTTCATTCAAATTTCTTTAATATATTTCTTTGTAATAATATTTTTTTTATCTTTTATAAATACTATTTTGCTATTATATGATTATTATTTGTTTTATATAGTGTAATATATATTGATAAGATTTCAAAAAAAATAATTTTATATAATTAAGAAACTATTGTCATTGAATAATATTATATGGATGTATGACATTGCTAAAAAATATTAATAATAATATTATAGGGGTCAGAAGATGTGAGATTGTTTGACTCGGTACATATAATACAATCTTCTAATGTATAGCTCACAAATTGACAAGATTATGAAAAGTTGAAATTATATGATAAATCACTATAATTTCAATATTTCACTGAAATAGTTTAATATTAATTTCATAACTATTTTCATAGTGCCTAAATAAACTCCATAGTAGGGATGGTCCGATGATAGCAACTTGATGCACCCAACATGTGACATATTCTTTGAATGTATGACTAACAAATAAATCGATATGATGAATTATATAATAATTATCTATAATTTTTAAACTCATATTATATTATACAGAAAATATTTGCAATCACTAGCTTCAAATGTTATTCCAAATCACAGATGCTAAAATAATTGAAGAAATGAAATAAAAAAATAATGAACATACGAGATCCAAATTAAAAAATATACGAGTATAAATTAGTTTTTGGGATAAAATAATAATTTAAAAATAAGTTATTTTGAAAAAAATAGTTTTTAAGAATTATTTTATAAATAAAAAACGTTAAGTATAGAATGAAAGTGGAAAATATAATATAATAGCAAAACTAATATTTAAATGATTTTATAATATAATATATTATTATATTATTTTCAAAATTAAATTTTATTGAATTATTATCAATTTAATTATAATATTTTCACTATCTTTTATTATTTTGTTCTTTTTTCTTTTAACTCATTTTTTCATTTTTTTTTCAAACTATAAAAACAAGATGTAAAATATTTATTTTAATTTTTAAAATAAAATATTTTTATTGAGAAAAATTCTAAATATTTTCTTTTTAATATTTTGTTGAAAGTATCATATTCAATCCTTAATCAACACGAAGGGTTATAATGTAAAATTAATATACAACTACAATAGGTAACTTCCTTATTCATTGCAAATGATAGAAATTGACAAATATACCCCAACTTTGTATTTACAATGTTTGTTAATTTATCACTACCCTTATATATATAACCGTGCATTAAAAATAATATTAAATACATTTCTATCTCCACATGGCACAATAAACATTCAATGATCTACTCCTAGACTCCTAGTATGTAATGTATCAACAAGTAACTTTATTTCATGATACATGAGACACTCTGATATAGAAGTACTCTTTTTGTTCTAATATTATAATTGAAGTGTTTATTTTAGATACTAAAATTATGGAAAGAGTATTTAATTAGTCAGTGGAGTGTATGATAATACTATGTGCAACCACAGTAAATTGCATATGTGTTTTATGGTGATATGATGATTATGATGTTTAATCATGTGATGGAGAATTATTATTAAGGGATTATGAACTTGAAATCCAATAAATGACATAATGGAGTAGGCTCGATTTTTCGGTGCACGGGGCCGTATAAATGCATATCGAATTGCTTTCAAATCCTGCATTTATTTGCCAATAAAAGGCAAATTATAACAATCTTATGCTAATGGAGTATTATTAATCATGTAATATTTCCATTGAAAGGTCGAAAGTGAAAAGCATATGAGAAAACAGCCAAATTCAACGCTTTCATTCCTGGCTAAAATGTTCTTGATTAAATAACAAAGCATGGATAATATTTCAAAATCATGGCTTCAAAACAAAAAAAAAAAAAAAAAGATTTCAAAATCATGTAAACTGCCAAATTGTTTATTTGAAGTGGTGTGACTTGATTTAGAATTGCGATACTTTTCTAATAATGTCAGCCTACCAACAGTATTTTTACAAGTCACAACTCAATCCAAGCTGTAAATACGACCGACCAAAAATGGGATAAATTAATACTCCTATATTAAAATTAAATAATGCCATCATAAGCATTTTGTTTGTAGATAGTACTCCAGACATTAATTTATTCGATTTTCAGGTCGACGTAACGTACGTGCTTTCCTTTTTGTTTTCACCATAGATATTTACATACTATGATAGTATCAATTTATTAATTGCAAGAATATTATCTTATCAAATGTCTCGTGCTATGCGGTTTGTTTATAGTTTATACTACTCTCACAAGAATATTGATTGAGACGTGTTTCCATTAATTTAGTACTGATGAATTTTGATATAAATATTAAAAACTTATTCATTATGGGTAGTGATAAATGTACATAAATTATACTCCACATAATTAAACTTTAATGAAATTTTATATTAAAAATCAATTTATAGTATTAACTAATTCATTATAAATTACACATATTAATCATTTTGTAACAATTTAGAAAAATATTTAAATATTTAAATCAAATATTTATATTTTTTATTGATTATTATATAAGTATTTCGAATAATCAAGCTTGAAATCATTTGAAAATTTGTTGTCATAAATTTTCCATATCATTTCTTATTTATTGCTATATAATTATATAACCAGGGACGGAGCCAGAACTTGAAATGAGCCGGTGCTGAAATTTAATGACAAATACGGTAGAATGCGCGATGCTCCTAGAATCTCTTGTAGTGGCTTGTCTTCTCCAGTGTCCGCAATAGTGTATCTAGGATTTTCGATTTGCGAATTCAAAGAAAATATTACTCCATACAAGTATACTAATATCGTGATACTCATATCATAAGAATTCGCAAATTGAGTTGTTAAAATATTAATTTGACATAATTATGGTACTCCAACCATCCGCGATTACTTGTCGTACTTTGATTCAGTTTCAAATATTAATAATATAAATTTAAATTGGTAGAAAAGTTAGTAGAATATAGTATATCATTTTATATATTAATTTTATATTAATAAAATATAAGTAGATTGTGGGTTTATCAAAATTAATAAGGGATAAATAAATATGCATTGACAGATAGAAAAAACATAAAATATAAGATGAATAATTCTAAATTAAAAATTAATAAATAAGATTATTAATACGAGATATTATTATATTAATAAAAAAAATTAATTGTACTAAACTAAGATGATTAATACGAGTAGTAATTAATTCTTAAAACATTTTTTAAGATAGAAGAATAAGAATGAACTGCACCAAATGACCCTAACTTTTGCACTTGTTGCACCAGTGACCCCTAACAAAAAAAAATAGCACTAGAGGGGCCTAACGTTAAATATAATCACGAATCATGTTTTTTTCGGACCAAAACACTCTCAGGCCATAAAGGGCCATTTTTGTCACTCTATTATATCGCTGACATGTGATTTCTGCCACATTTCTGTCAGCAACTTCTTATGTAATTTTCTAATAAGTTTTTGTACTTCATATGTAATTAAAAATTTGTCATTATTTACACTTTCTAATTTTTTTTATAATACACATATTTATCATTATCTGCTTTAATTAATATGAACATAATAAAATGAGACCATTTCTTCCTTATAAAACTCGTTTTCTGGTATTTTTCTGTGTTATTATTTCCCGTAATTTATTTTATTTACATTGATTTATGGATCAATTTTATTTATTATGAAAATATCCTAATTTTGCAGTATTAATTTATAAATTTACATTGTCTTGTTTCAAATACTATTGTTTATTAAAAATCTTGAAGGATTAAATAGCTAATATCACATGCTTGAATTTTTTCAAAATATTACTCACGTTTCAATTTTATCATGAATGGCAAGAAACTATGCAAATTTATATCTAAAGATTGAATGTTCATATGATGTTAAAAATTTCAGTTCGAGCTAAATTAAAATTATATCAATAAAATATCAATCATAAAAATCGTCTTAAAGTTAGGCTTAGAGTAACAAATTAGTTCAATGATATATAATGAAATAATATTTTAAATGTCAATGTTTTCAATAAAATAATTATTGTATCATTTAATTAAATGTGTAATATATTATTTATTCTGTGTATTATTGATTCGGATTTTATTGCATAAATAACTTGACTTTTCCATATTTTTGTTTCTCAATGAATTTCCTACCCGATATAAGTACTATATTGTTACCACTAACTAGAAATAGAGGGACATAAGAATTATTTTGTACAAATATTGACAAAACTTTAATCACGTATAAAGTACCCGAACTTATTAGGAAATCACTTAAGAAACTGCTGACAGAAATGTGACAAAATTCATATGTCAGCAAATTTAGGGATTGCCAAAAATGCCCTTAAAGCTATTTGGACATTTTCGTCCAAAAAGTGGCTAAAAAAACATGATTCGTGATTATATTTAACGTTAGGCCCCTCTAGTGTTTTTTTTATTAGGGATCACTGGTGCAACAAGTGCAAAAGTTAGGGTCATTTGATGCAGTTCACTGGAAGAATAAATAGTAAACTATAAAACTAAACTGAAATTATCAACTGCTCCTATCACATGAAAAAGGGATTTAAACTTAGTCTGTGTTCCCTAGTCTCTATTCCCCTTTACCCCTCTCTCTCTTCTCCTCTCTCTCTCCTGCATCTTCTTCCTCAACCCGTCTGTGTAAATAAAACCCAAAAACGCTACAAACAAATTTGGGAGGATAGCACCGGCCAAGCCCCCGTTGGAGCGTCGGCTTGCCTATGCTATCTTCGTCCCTGTATATAACTCATAACAAAATTAATTTATAATTTAATTTAATTTAATTTAATTAATTTTAAAATTTTAAAATATTACATATATATACAATTTATATACATTTATATTTATTCATTGCAAAATTCATAGCTTAATAAATTTAAGAGGATAAGCTATTATCATGTTTTAACGTTTTACTTACAAATTAAAATATTACTTTCATAGGACCAATATACAACAAATTAAATAATTTGAATAAAAGTGTCGATAAACGTAACTCATGATTGATTAGCATGGTTTTAGAGCATCTGCATCGCGTCTCGATGCTGTCTCTATCTCAACTCGGAGAGACGAGACGTCAGTGAGACGGCGATGCAACCATCCATCTCTGTCTCATCTCAGTGGGCGTCTCGCCGCGGAGAGGCAGCGCGCGAGACAGCTTGCCACGCGCGTTGCCCACGTGGCGAGCTCCGGTTCGTCCGTGACACCCACTCGCCGGCCCGCGAGTGGGCGTCGTTTATTTCAGTTGAATTTTTTTTTTGTTTTTTTTTAAATTCAGAAAAAATTTAGAAAAAAAATTCCAAAAATATACTAGCCGTTTATAGCCATTTTTTACAATTTTTTTTATTTTTTGTATTTTTAAGCCCCCGATCACTTCTATAAATATCAAATCATTCTCACAAATTAATCCACCATAAAAAACTATCTATTCTCACTCAAATACTCTACATTCTTCATCTCAAAACATTATACTTCTCCCAAATATAATCCATTCATGGATCCATTTGAGCAAATGCGTCGAATAATGGAAGAATCACTAGAAGAAGATCGACGTAGGGAGGATGAGGAAGCTGCGCCGCCTCAAAGACGATCCCGGATTTACATCCATCGTAACCGGGAGGAAGCCGCCGCAAGGTTAGTACATGATTACTTCTGTGAGAACCCGATATGGGGAGAGACCTACTTCCGTCGCCGTTTCCGCATGCGGAAACGACTATTTCTGCATATCGCAAATACATTGGCAGCCCGGGAAGAGTACTTCCAAGAAGGGTTCGACGCCGTTGGCCGTCCCAATCACACGACGCTCCAGAAATGTACTGCAACAATCCGTCAGCTTGCTACTGGACAAACGGCGGATGAGTTCGACGAATACCTGCACATTGGGGAAAGCACTCGGAGACTGTGTTTGATGAACTTCTGCAAAGGCGTCCGGGCAGCCTTCACCGACGAATTTCTCCGGAAGCCAAGCACCGCAGATTGTCAGTTTCTGCTCCGACTTCACGAAGAAGTGCACGGATTCCCCGGGATGCTTGGCAGCGTCGATTGCATGCATTGGCAATGGAAGAATTGTCATGTGGCGTGGAGGGGGTCATACACGAGTGGCCACAAAGGCACCCACCCCACCGTTATACTCGAGGCCGTTGCCGACTACAGGCTATGGATTTGGCATGCGTATTTCGGGGTCCCCGGATCGAACAACGACGTCAACGTGCTCAACCAATCCGACCTCTTCAGCGAAGTTTTGAATGGTAAAGCGCCGGCCATCAACTTCATCGCTAACAACCGCCAGTATAAAATGGGGTACTATCTTGCCGACGACATCTATATGGAGTGGTCAACCTTCGTGAAGACGTTCAACAAGCCGATAAACGAAAAACAAGCTCTTTTTGAGCAGAAACAAGAGGCTGCTCACAAGGATGTGGATAGAGCGTTCGGGGTTCTCCAAGCTCGATTCAACATTATCAAAGCCCCAGCTCGTACGTGGTTTATGGAGAATATGGTCGGCATCATGTATACGTGCATAATCTTGCACAACATGATTTTCGCCGACGAAGGACCTGAGGCGGGAAATTGGTTCGACCCTGAAACCCCGGGAAGCTCTACCGCAAGTAGTCTGCCTCGCAGTGGAGTGCATCCGTCTTTGCAAGAGCGGTTGTCTATTCGGGTAAGGACACGTGATTCAACCGCCCACGCCCAACTCCAGGAGGATCTAATTGAGCACATTTGAGCAAAATTTGGCAACTAGTAGACGCACATGATCGTCATTAGACAACTCTTTCTTTTGCTTCTTTGAGTTTTAAATTATGTATTTTTTATTTTTTTAGGATTTTATTAATGTGGTTTTTATTTTTTTAGAATTTTAAGTTGTAATTTTATTTTATTTAATGAACTGTGTTTTTATTAATTGAATTTGTTGGAAATAAAAATAAAAAATGAAATTGAATGAATAGTTAAGGGATGAGATGGTTAAGAGACGGAGGGATGCAAGTGCTCTCTCTTAGTTAAGAGATTAGGTGAAAAGTACAGTAAGGTCCATGAATAGTGAAGAGATGAGATGATTAAAAGACGTATAAGAGACTGGGATGTGGATGGCCTTAGACTTTTTGAATCGCATAGTAATAGTACAACATGTCACTGTTAGAAAACAATGCTCTCGAATCAACATTAGTCTGCATCATCTAGTCTATTTTTTTCTCTTGATATAGGTCTACTGACTTACTATTAAATGATAGCACTCAAATACTTAATTTTATTTGAATTAATTTTACATTATTTTCAGACCGAAAATAATACAGTATGTAATGCAAATGGACTAAAAATAAGTTTGAAAACAATGTAAACATATCTCAATTGAAATTAAATTTTTGTCAAGTGCCTCTGTTTTTTTCCAAGATATTGCAAATATAAACATGAATTCTGCAAACCATTTTGTTGTTAGCTCAAAACAAAATAAATAGATAAGTTTCCTCCATATACTACCACCGATATCATTCGACTAAATTTTACTACTAAAACAACCTTAAATTGAATTACCTTCACACTCCACGTTCTGTATAAATAAAAATAAATAGTTGATGAGCCCGCATGAACAACGCAGTTTGTTCCGTAGAGGCAGAGTTGCAATAAAAATAAAAGAAAGAGTGGGGCGACAATTGCATAATCTGGACGGTCTGCTGCAAATGCGCTGTGATATCCTTTGACGATCTAATGACAGAATCACCCTCCGTCAGACTTGGACAATAAATTCCTTCCACAGGTGTAAATGAGGGTAATAATGTCAGCACATGAAAAGGAGATAGTATAATGGGATGACACTGCCAAGTATGGACTCCATGAAACTGTCCCTTTATACGCTCCAATAAACACATTTTTTTTTCATTAATTAAATAGTGTCGTGTAGTAGTTGTATTTAATCCTGCGATGCTCAAATTCGAAAGATGGAATGAGCTGAGAAATTAAGGTGCAAATCTGATTAATTATGGTTAATTAATTTCCAATCAAGTACACAGGTTGCTGAGTTGTAATACACGTAAAGTTAAACTTTAATGCAATCAAGATTTAATCAGTTATTAATTAAATTGGTGAGATTTAATTATCAAGCCCACGCTTGGCTCTCCGGGAATCTCTCTCCGATTCATTAACATCGTTGGGAAATGAATTCTAGGGTTTTTAACTTATCATTCTTTGGTTGAGCTGTTTAATATTTTTTGTAATCTTCAATGTTATGTACTGTTAATTATTAATTAACTAATCCAGCTATTTTATTTTATAATGTTTTTGCCCCCATTCTTGGCGGTCCAATGCTATTTTCCATCGTAATATTATAGTACTATAATTAGTAGCTAGGAGAGAGTGTTTGCTTGGCTTTTGACAATTTTAGATGAATTATAGATTTTTTCCAATTATGTGTACATGAAAAAAAATTAGACAAGACACATTGTAATAATATGCATCTCAAATTTCGATAATAAATGTTTGGGAAATTACATTATAATGCAATGTACACCTTTTTTGTTCTTTTATAAGCAAATAGGCATGGAACTTATCCTTTCGATATTATTTTTGGCTACTTGAAAAGGTCAGAATTAAAGTAGCTACAATCAAATGCTGTATTTGTATATATCCATCCATGTACCACGATTGGTAGGGTAGGTTATGATGTGAATAGTCAATAATATTAGTGGATTTGCAACAAAAAAAAGTGTATTTGTCTATGTTTGAGAACAAGAAAGCCAATGGCTATGCATCTTAGTGTCGTACCTCTGTAATTGCAATATTTCTTTATATATACACCTTCCGTTTATATATCTGCATAGTTTGGCATACGCAATATTCCATGAATTATCATCATTCTCACCTTTTTCTACCATCTACAATGGATGTTATGTTTTGCAATTATTGTTGAACATATTATTGTCTTTTATATTTTGGCCTTTAGTTTATGTGTGGTATGAATACATTGAACATTGGTTTATTTTCGTAAAAATGAGAATAATGAGCAACAACATCAAATCAATGAATAGGTACATACAAATCAATGAACATGAAATGAGATAAACTAATAAAAATAAAATTTTGGGCGTATCATGTTATCACATATTGTACTATGTTTAGGTTGGATAAAGAAGTCAATTTGCAATCCATCCAATAATTGGGAGATGTATATGAATCACGACCATCATTCTGTTGTTGGATTTGTAATAAGTAGTAGTAGTAGTAGTATAAATCAATTTTTTTTTCTCAAAGTTGAGAACTTTTAATCTAATTTGGTTCTACTATTCTATAATAATTACATAATCTAGTATTAATAACTTTTTTTATGAAATAAGTAGAAATACATATTGTTAAATATTAAATGACATACATAGTTAAAAAAAACTATAAAAATATTATCTCACTCTACTTGCATAATATTAACTTATTTTATTTATATTTATTATATTAAAATGAGATCTATATTTCATAGCTTTTTTCACCTATTCTCTTAGCCAATGAAAGCTTTTTCAACAAAGAAGAAGAAGAAGCGGAGGGAGTACATGCTACGGCCGATAAATGGGCCTATGCACATTTGTAAATGTCGAGTTGTTTCTAAAATCCCTCAAATTAAATAATTAAAAAATCATAGTACTAATTTCGGAATTAAATTTATCGATCGGTCGCAATCAAGAACATTGTTGGACCTACCAAACTGCATTATGTAAGTACAGCGACGTGAAAATTTAATTTTATTGGAAGAGAAGAAATAGAGGTGTTAGATAAATGAGTGGGGTTTCATGCAATTAGTGGACCAATAAATAAACATAATAAATAGAGCTAAATATTGTGGCCCACTAATCATGTGGAATTTAAAACCCACTCTTCTTATTTCTTTGTTCCTTTTTGTAGGACACTGTTGTGTGGATATACATAAATGATAAATCCAATTACAATTTATAATAAAATATTTTCTTCTCAAATTAAAATATATTTCTAAAATATTGTCTATAAAATATGTTTTCGAATTTGCCACACACCATTATTCCCACCATTATTCCTACTTACTAGTACTAGTATTTTTACAATTATAAATAAGGTTATTTGTATTTTACCATAAAAGCACAAATTAGAGCTTAAAAGTAGTAGTACTACAACATAAAGGAAAGTAAAATAAGAAAGGATAAAGAATGGAAAGTGGTAAGAAAAAAAATAGTTGACTAAATAGTGGTCTGAAGAAATAAGTTGAGGGCCCAATCTATTAGGATACCAGATAAGTGGGCCCATACCCTTCTATAAGCCTACTGCCAGCCTTGGACTGTCCTTTCTAACTTTTTGGGCCTAATAAAAGAGAGAAGAAAATTTCGTGAAATTTAGTTACAAGATTAATTTTGTATACTTTCCAATATAAACATATTAATGGATTAAATCAGTATTTCTATACATAAGTAATTGCTGACTTGAGTTTGATGATAGGTGGAGGAGAGCCACTCGTCTTCTCTTTTCCTTTTCAAAATGGTGGTTGTAGATCATGTTCTACTTACTAAAATATGCACGTATATTTGTATAAACTTTGTGTGCTCATGCTAAAAAATGTTAGATTTAATCATTTAATATTTTACCACCCTAATTTAAAGTGGGAGAAAAAGGTTTTAAAAGTTTGCTCCACGTTTGATTAAAAAACATGATTTATACTTTGATTATCACCGACAAACAGGTCCTTACCAATAGGACCAATACTACGACTCCCACAGCTCATTAACGTAGGATTAAACATTATCTCTAACCATTTTAATATTTTTATTTTTGGCATTTTCTTGTTCAGATTGATCTTCTTAGATCTGAAATTCTATTAAGTTGATCTTTTGGTTTAATTTGACTTTTGTGAAAAGCTAATCTCTAATTAACTTCTATGAAACATGATTAACACATTTAATTAAAAAAAATAAAAGCTCACCCTGCTAACTGCTATCACTATGTGCTAACATCCTAATGAAACTATACCTAACAAAAGTATTTCAAAAATAAGTGACACAATATTAAATTAAACACATTTTAAATACTCCGTCAAGAAACAATTTTTAATCAATCCTTTTTACTTGCTCCAATACCTCTCCTATCATCATTTGATTGTAAATTCTTAATTATTAATTTTAATTAGTACAAAATGATAACTAAGTACATACTCCTAATAAATAAGGTGAAGCATTTATAAATCTGCATGAAAAAATATTGATCGGTGATGACTTCGCGTAGAAAGCTCCGCAAAATTCAAATATAGAATTTAATTAAATAAACCTTTAGCAGTATTGTTAAGTTTTTTTAACACTAAATTAAACAAATATTGAAATACCTATATATTTATTCAAAACGAAGGAAAAAATGAGGTTGCATGATTTGATTTGATATGATTTTTTGGATATATAGTTGTTTATCTTATTGAAGGTCGGCAAAAAAGTACAGAAATGTCAAACCTAACAAATATTTTCGGTGATTGATTAATTTGGGATTTTCCGACTCTTTATTAATGATTAAGGACGATGTTTCCTACAATCCTACTGTTTGAGATATAATTTTTTCAAAAAACTTTACACATGTATATATGCGCACACACATTTTACAAGAAAGTCGCAATTTGCTTCTTTTCTTTTCATTATATGTACGTACTATATTGTTATTGCTATGTAGAAATCTTTTTCAATGACTCAGTATGAAGTTTAATACAAAGAAATTAACTTCATAACTAACGTCACCAAATTCAGATAATATTATTGCTTTGAAATTTCAATGAAAAACATACTCCGTATTTATGTAAAGATAATGGGAGTACGGTGACGTGGCAAGGATGCATTTGGTTAATTCAAGGAAGATTTAATATCTAAGGATAGACTTCTTAGATTTGATATTTTTTAAACTTCAAAAGATTGGTGTGTGTTAGACTAGTAGTAGTATTGTTGTCAACGTTGTAACAACTCCTTTTACATGCTCAAGAAACTTACAAGTTACAATATACTCCACTTTATTTCTTGGACGGACACAACTCCTCTTACAAGTTCGATAAGCAGCTTTAGATTTCTATATTCTATGTCATTGTATGATGAATTTGGAATATTCTTAATAAGATCAACTTCCAAGGATTTGTGCCATATTGGAAATTGAAAAAAAAAGAGATTTATTTGGAGACTTTGTTCACGTACTAAGGGCATCCACAATAAGAATAGCCCAGCCATAGCCTAGTCACAAACTCCTCCTGTTACATTATCAGGACAAACAAATAGCCCAGCAATAGCCTAGCCACATCACTCAAAATTATATAAAACAAATAATTGACAATCACACAAAATACAGAATTAAATTTACGACACATATACGGGAAAATTCAATAATAATATTAAAATTTTAAAAAGTACATTAATTAAAAAAACACACTTCATTAAAATTAAAATAACATTACAACATCCTTATTAATGAGTTTGTCCCACATCGAAAGTGGAACATAAAACATTCAACGATGCCTCTATAAAAGAGAAACAACCAAGAATGATTTTGTCTCACATCGAAAGTGGAACATAAAACATTCAAGGATGTCTCTATAAAAGAGAAACAACCAAGAATGAGTTTATCCCACATCGAAAGTGGAACATAAAACATTCAAGGATGTCTCTACAAAAGAGAAACAACCAAGAATGAGTTAGTTCCACATCGAAAGTGGAACATAAAAAATTCAAGAATGTCTCTATAAAATAGAAACAACCAAGAATGATTTTGTCCCACATCGAAAAACCAAGAATGATTTTGTCCCACATCGAAAGTCCACATCGAAAGTGGAACATAAAACATTCAAGGATGTCTCTATAAAAGAGAAACAACCAAGAATGAGTTTCATAAAAAAACATTAAATTAAAAAAAAATTAAAATTTCCGCTCGCCGATCGGGAGCCTGCAATAGCGGCCAGCCGATCGACGAGCGCCAAAAATCGGCGAGCCGGTGCACTCGCCGCTATTGGAGATGCTCTAAAAGCCGGTGTCCGAACTCCAATCTCCCAGAGGATCCCACGACAGATGACTTGAGCGAGATATCAGAATTTGGATTGGAGATTAAGCCAGAAATTGATGTTCATTTCTACTTCGCTACGGAATCCAAGACTAATGCTCCGGATTTCTTAAGAGAATGGGAGAGAAGAAGAGAGTTTCATTTCTTTGGCTTTTAGTAGTACTCCCTCCATCCGCGAATAGGAGTCACATTCCATTCCAGCACGGGTTTTAATAAATATTAAGAAAAGTGGGTGGAAGAAAGTTGGTAGGATATGAGTCCCACTTGCATATATTAGTTTTAAATAAGAGTGAACTACATAAATGGTACCTGATCTTTCACTTTCGCACACAAATGATACATGATCTTTATTTTATATCGTTTTTGGTACCCAGTGACAAAAATAACCCTAGGTATCAAACATGAGATTTTTTTTGTTATGGAGGATATTTTTGGAAATTTCAATTAAATAGTACCAAACATGTGATTAATTTTTTCTTCTTTCTTTTTACTTCATTTTCTTCTTTCTTTTTAGTATTTTATCTTCCTTTCTTCTCACTTTTTCTCCTTAGTTTATGTTTCCTCTTTTTTCTTTTCTCTTCTTTCTTTTTAGTGTTTTATACATACATCTAATTGCATTCATAATATAAATCAAGAACAAAACACGTAATTAAATTAATTATTTAAAATAATTAAATCAAATAAATATTTTTTATCGAATTATTTTATACTCATTTTAGGATTGAAAAACCTAACTAAAAATATTCATCTGTTAATATCATTATGAATACAATTCACAATTTTAAATTTTCATTAAGACTATATTAATTCGTTATTAATTTAATGTAAAATAATAATAATTATTATTACTATATAATATTATGTGATTCATAATTTAAATAATTATACTATAATTATTTATTAATTACAACTAATTTTTAGTGTTATAACAATAATATTATTACAATAATTAAATATAATTATAACTATAATTATATTAAGTATATTTGAATGATATTAATTAATTTATAACATCAAAATAATAATATTAATATTGATTAATAATAATAGTATAAAGAGTGAGAAGAATGAGAGAATTTATAATATCACTTTTGGTATTTAGTTTTTTGTATGCCCAAAATAACCTTAATGACACAAATGGAAAAATGTATTTGTTTAGAGGGCATTTTGGGGTGAAAATTGCATCAGGTACAAAAAATGTGATTTATAGGTACCAAAAACGATATAAAATAAAGATCAGGTACCATTTATGTGCGAAATTGAAAGATAAGGTACCATTTATGTAGTTCACTCTTTAAATAATATGTGAGTAAAATGAGTTAGTGGAATATGGGGCCTCTTTACCATTTATGGTAATTATGAATCGGGACTCCTATTTGCGGCCGAACCAAAATGAAAAAATGGGATTTCTATTCGCGGACGGAGGGAGTATTTACTTTGTTGATTTGGTTATATGTTTTGTATGCTTTTTTTTATAGTTAAATAAATAGTACTAGTAGAAACTTAAAGGCCATGTATATTCTGGCAGCTTCTTAGTATTGCTAGATGTTGTCTGTTAGTTACCTTCTTTATTGTCTTGTTTTTGCCTTTTGTTTGTGTAGTTTGAAAGTCTTTAAATTATTAATAAAAATAGGGATATTGACATCTAATATCATGGAACTTTTAAAAGGTTGAATTTTTCTCATGAACTTTGAAATTGACAAATAATATCATGAACTTTACCCCGAGTTTGTTATTTCCCACCAATGAAAAAAATCCGGCAAATAATATCACGATACGGATTTTTTTGTAATTTCTCGACAACAACTTAAGGGTTAATTGTCTAAAAAAATCATGAAATTTGGCTAAAATCTAATTTGTCTCCCACCTTTTATAATTAGAATGACTAATTATGAAGTTTAAAAAATACTCGTTTGTCTCAGGATAATTTATTTGGACAAATTCGATGCTGAATTAATGTAGATATGTAAAATTTTGGTGTTACTTATGAATAATGACGTAAATGTGTAATAATATGATAGTGCAGGTGGTTAAACAACCCTGTCTTGAGCATAAATTTTGGTGTTACCTATAAATAATGACTTAGATGGAATGATACCAATTTTTTAAAACTCTATAATTTGTTATTAAAATTTTAAAAGGAGCGAGACGAATTTCCAAATTTTATAGTAATTGACAAAATCCTGAATATTTTTAATTATATCTTCGCACACACCGAAATTTCTCGCATGGTCGATTGCAGCTAGCAATTTTTGAAAACGATGTCGAAATAATGTACGTTACAATATTGATAATCAAGCATGTGATGGTTAATTTTGGTCAAATTTAGTAAGCTTGTCAATCATATAACTCCAGAAATTTCACTATCACACAACATGTAGCTTTTTGTGTGCACATTCAAAATATTATTTTTAACTACAAAAAAGTACTGTACAGAATACTGGCAACTTTAATTTAAAAATATTTACTTCAACTAGATGATTCACGAAAATATAAAAAGGAACAAAATTACCGCCCAACTCTAGGGGCTATATATATCAATAATTGAGGTTCATTTGAGAATTTATTGTGCACTTGAGACGTAAAAATGGACCACCCACTAAAGATGAGGAATGGTCCAAAAGATTAATACACACAAAATATGGAGTATAACTTTTGTTGTAAATAAAGGATACAAAAAGCTTGAAATACAACGACTTGTCCAACCGTCACACCAACTAAGGAAAATAAAGTTATCGATGAGACAATTTTTTAAATGCAATAATCTTTGGGATGCCTATAGTTAGTGAGTGCAATTTTTAGCCATATAGTATTTGGTCTTGTCCTAAATCGATATAATTACTCCAAATATCATTTATAAGTAGTAGCCATTTGTCGTGCTAATAAGTTGGACTTGCTAGCATCACATACATTAATATGATATTGTCCACTTTAAATTAAGTTAGGTTCTCACAATTTTATTCTTGAGACATTTTTCAAAAGACCTAATGCTAATAGATTTGTGGTATCCTTTATACTATATTATTTACAACTTTACTGATTTTGATGTGGAATATGGTTTGTACCACAACATATATTAAATTAATGTTTTGCATATAATTTTCACAAATTATATTTGTTATAATTTGACTAATTTTACTGCATGCTTTACATTTAAATGAAGCTTAGAAATATCTTGTCATCATCGACATAAAAAAATAAGTGTGTTATTTAGGTTTGCACATTAGGCCCAACAAATATAAAATTTTAATACTCCACTATGTAGGAATAAGAATAGATGGGCTTTAAAGCTTTCCAACTCACATTTAAGCTAAGGGCTTCGGCCCATTAAATAGTATATATACTCACGTTTTCGACAAACCCTTAATTTAGTGAGAGCTGCCTCATGAAATCCTAATTCACCATTCACTAAACAACTGAGCTTATCCATTTTTGTTTCTGTCTTCTTGTTTTTTGTCGTTGCATATCGCCTATGTTATGTTGTGTATTAGATTCCCCCAATTTTCTTAGATTCTGGTTCCGATCGAATGCTTTTTTACCTTGGTGTTTCAAATCATTTCTTCTGCGCGTACTTTTCAATCCCTCGCCTCCAATTTGCTAAATTTGTTGTTTATCGATGTTTTCCCCAAATTTTAGTGGTGATGATGACAAGAATGTTGGCAAGAGCTGCGACGACATTTATGCGCATGACACGGTTTATACCGTGGTGTTGTTGTTGCTATGATGAATGTGCCAATATGCTAATCTGAGGCCTTATTTTAATCTTTTTTTTAACTCTTAAATCAAAGTTTATGGCGTATTTTTTTGGGAAAGTTAAAAGCCAATATGCTAATTGGGTGCCTTAATTTTTTTTTAATATTTCAATCAGAATTTATAATTTTTGGTAATGTTAACAGCCAACATGTTAATCTGAGGCTTTATTTTAATTTTTTTTAGTTCAATCAAGATTTATTATACTGTGGGTTGGGATGGAGTGAGAACTTTGTTAGGAACATAATGTGTTTTAACTCGTAAAAAGCCCACGGCCTTAATGGGCCTTAAATATTGATATTGAAACATCCAACAACGTTAAAATTTTAACACAAACCAAAGCATAGAACAGGTGTTATCTAATTTCAAGTTAATTAACACTTTTATAACAAAAGGAATAATTCATGAAATTCATCATAGCCTTTTCTTTTTCGGATTTCTTCCATTCCTAGCATCATTTTCTTTATTTTTCCACTGTTTTCCTTTTCTTGCACCTATTGCAGCCTAAGACTATGTTACTTCATTCCTATAGTTAAAACACCTTGAAAGTGTTGATCTTAGTTACTTTAGATTATAAAAAATACTTCAAAAAGGAAGCAACCAAACAACCAATCAATAATTCCGATATTTCCTTGAAAACACAAGTTTGGTGCTCTGAAAAATCTAAAAGAGTATTTAAATGCAACTAAAATCAGTTATGGACGAAAATTGCTTGAAAATTTTCTAGATATATTCAAATAACATTAAAAATAATTTGGAGCACACGGATACTCAGAAATTTCTAAGAGCATCCCCATCCGTGCTCTTTGGCTTGCCAAAGAGCACGGATGTGGGCCTGGACCCACTTTTATTACTTTTTTACTCCCTGATTTTAGGCAAGAGCACAACACTCACATTCATGTTCTTCCGCAAGGACATGCTAAAGGGTCCCACCATTCTATTATTCAATTTAAATAAAAATATTTCTATAATATTAAAATGCATTAAAATACCCGGAATACTATTACAAATTACAAAAAAATTAAAAATTACATAATTAAAATCCTAAAAATTAAAAATTACATAATTAAACTCCTAAAAAATAAAAATTACATAATTAAAAATCTACAAATTAAAATTACATAATTAAAGGCTAAAAAATACCTCCGTGGAAGACAATTGCTCTGGACCTATCCCCAATGTTATTCGTAGACTCCGTATCATTGCCAAATGTGAATCAAGTTGCTCGGGGGTCATATTTGACCTATAGGCCAAATTGAGTTGCCAAAAGGGTCCACAACGAGTGGTGGGGGTTGAGGTGGCACAAAGGGAGCGGGAGCGGATGGAGTCGCAGCGCGACGGCCCACCCGTATCGCCCATTGGGGGCATCTTGGTCGTCCACCGGGTAAGGCCGGTAGCCACCCGGAACTTGAGAACCTTGGGTTTGAGGAGGGACCGAAAATTGCGTTTCCGGACTAGGAAATGGTTGTGAGCCGAACCATTCATGGTTCCAACCACGGGAGTCGGAGGGGTGATCGTCGGAGCCGGACATTTTTTTTGTAAGAGTGAAAGAAAGATTGAGAATTGATAAGAGAAAATGAGAGAATTTAGATGAGAATTGTGTAGTGTGGTGTGAAATTTTTTGTGTGAAAGTGGAGGTATTTATAGATGAAAATGTGAATTTTGGGGAAAAAATTGAAAAATAAATTAAAAGTGGGGAGAAAACGGATGTCACAGCTCTACCCCTCTGACGTATACTCTTATAATAAATAAATCCCTTATCATAAAAGCAATTAATTCACGTGTATAAATCATAAAACACACATATTATATAATTTTTAAATTCAACATATATCAAGTACATATTTCAAAACATTTTACACCGTAGTGGAACCCTCTCACCACTCTATATACTATACATTTATTTACATGCAAAATGATGAGGAGGAGAAGGTTGCCAATATGCGTCAGCCGCCGAACCTAATAACACGTGGAGTTCCTATGACCCATGTCAGTCAAAACTTTACTGCTATCTTATTCCTGAAAAATTTAGTGGTTTATATGAGCCACAACTCAGTATATATAAATTTCCACCTTTAATCTCACATGATACAAACATCAAGCATATTCTTTCATCAATACATATAATCAGAAACAATATATATATAACATAATTTAAAAACAAACTATTTCATATTCATATGCATATGCCACTCTATTCAGTTTATTATTCTGTAACAGTCAAGCCTGGTATCTGCCCGGGATTCCTCTATGATTGACCCGTAGGTCCCATTATGATTTGGACTCATAGGTCCCTCTGTATTTGGACTCATAGGTCCCTCTATATTTGGACACATAGGTCCCCCTGTATTTGGACTCATAGGTCCCTCTGTAATTTCAGATCCAGTACAAGGCTGTCACAGATCCTCTTTAATCATATGATTCATGTACTTTCAATACCATATGTAAAACATCAATTACATATTTCTATCATGTAATTCATTTACAACATCATATCCATTGCACCAATCACATATCCATATCATATTCCACCATCTATATCAAACAATTCATAATCATATCAATTTCACACCATATAATCAAATAATTCACTTCAATTCAACATATAACAATCAACCACATAACACATGTAAAACTAAAAGTGTGATTTATACACACCTAATTAAGATGGGTAAACTTCTTGAGCTCCTGATTTCGACTCTTGATTTATAACTCTCGATCCAATACTTTTCTCTCAACTTTTATTTTCCTCTAAACTCTCTCAAACTCTCTCTTTTTATTTTTATTCAAAAGATATATTTGTACATATACGTCGGCCACTTTGCTTACTCATACCAATTAACATTGAAAGTTATAAATACAAGTGTCATTCCCTTAGTTAAAAATGCAACACGTCAAGTACACAAATATATCATGCATACTATATACTAACAACACGTGCACTACACAATTGAATTTGTTTAATATATGGAACTCTAATCTATCCAAATACATGTGTATATATATATATATATATATTTGTTTATATGTACGTACATAAATACTAGTACTATATGGTACACATGCACACACAAAAACATAATTATTATATATATATATATATATATACTAGTTTATATTATACAATACACTACACATCTATTTTAACATTTCCGTAAATCAAAACTATCCATATATTCGACTATGTTGAGTCGTCATAACAATAAATATATTCTCTATGACACACTTAATATCTATGTAGTAAAAATGACAATTCAATATGCAATGACAATATAATATGATAAAATGCAAAATAATGCATATTTCGGGTTAGGGATGTCACAACGGATATAATTTATTGGGAAGTGTGAAAATATATATTTTTAATTAAGATTTTTTAAATTAAATCCGATTTTTTTAAAAAAAGAAAAAATGAAAATGCCAACGGCATTGCTGTTGGCCAATCAGGTGCCGCCACGTCAGCTGCTCAGCGGCACGGACGTGCTCGATGCATCGAGCAGCGCCTTGCCAGCGGCGAGCAGGGGTGAGCTGCGCCAGCGGCACGGACGCCGTCTTTGGCGCGAGCACCGCTGCGGATTCTCTAAAAACCACCTAAGAGCATCCCCATCCATGCTCTTGCCAAAGAGCATGAATGTGGGCCCGAACCCACTTTTATTTATTTTTTACTCTCTGCTCTTTGGCAAGAGCACAACACCCATATCCACGCTCTTCCGCAAGGACATGCTCAAGTGTCTCACATTTCTATTATTCAATTTAAATAAACAAAATTTACACAATATTAAAATGCATTAAAAATACACAAAATACTATTACTAATTACTAAAAAATTAAAAATTACATAGATGAGTTGTATGAAAAAATGAATGATGAATGTGTGTATTTATAGATTATTTTGGGATTAAATTTTTTTCAAAAAAAGGTAATAAAACGGCTATATTTTTGGGAATCCGAAAATATATTTTTTTGAATTTTTGGTATTATTTTCGATTAAAAAAACAGAAAAGAAAATGCCAACGGCATTGCCATTGGCCAATAGAAACGCGCCACGTCGCCCTGCTCAACGGCATGGACGTGCTCGATGCATCGAGCAGAGCCGTGCCGTCGGCAAGAGCACAACAGCGGATAGGGGCATGCCGCGCCGACGGCACGGACGCTGTCCTTCCCCGCAAGCACCGATGCGGATGCTCTAACCATATAGAATAAAAAATGATATTGAACTTGGAATATAGTCACAAATTGATTTTCTTTATTTTATGAGGAAAGCCGCGCTGAGGCCATTTTTTATAGTTCATTTCGTATGAGAATAGGAGTCCATAGTTGATTGGGTACGGATTTTAAAAAATTATTTAAAAATAAGTTAATATAAAATGTCACCTATTTTTATTTATAGTAAAAATGAAAAAAAAATCCTTGTTGTAAAACGAACTAAAATAATAAAATGTGGCTCGTATTATGAAACGAAGGAAGTAATGATGATGCATATCTATAAACTTCCATAATAATGGAAATAAGAGAGAAAATGTTGGTGTGTAGTGTGTTAATGATTGTATGTGTTCTTATATGAAAAAAGAACAAAGTTTTGTTTGTCATTGTGTGTTCTTAAATGTAAAAAAATACAATCAATCATTGAGATCCAGTGGAATACTCACGTGAACAAAGTTGAACAACTCCTCAAAAGTCAATATTTGTGAATCAAATGAACTCCTCTTTTTCATTTGCTGCTCATCTCTTTATGTCCATGTATATCATCATCAATCTCATATACTAATAATAACCATAAGCATTTATTACATTATTATCCAATGCAGCAATTGCTCTACTGGTATTAGTAATTGTATTAAATTAATGGAATCCCTAATGTGAATGACTTAGATTCGGCGCGAGAGCAACAACTGTTCATAAGAAAGTATTACCTCATCCATAGATTATTTATAGTCCACAAATTTTAAAAATGTAAA
Organism: Salvia splendens; assembly: GCF_004379255.2. NCBI lineage: Eukaryota > Viridiplantae > Streptophyta > Magnoliopsida > Lamiales > Lamiaceae > Salvia > Salvia splendens. The sequence continues at coordinate 7,202,588 of NC_056038.1, forward strand.
AGAAAATGTTAGAAAAGGTTAGAGCAATATAAGTCTCGTTTTTATATAGTTCCCCATTAAATATAGATTTATTTCTAGCACGAGTTTAAGTAATACTCCCTCCATCCCGCACTACTCGCACTTATTTCCTTTTTGGGCGTCCCAAGTTACTTGCACTCTTTCCATTTTTAGTAAAAAATTTCACCTACAGCCGTCATTTTTGACTTTTCTATACACTCATTCCTTAATCTCCGAGCCGAAAAGGAAATGAGCGAGTAGCCCGGGACGGAGGGAGTAGTATAAAGAAAAGTAGGTTGAAAAGACATGAATTTTACTTTTATATATTAGTTATATAATTAAATGTGTAATAAGTTGATGGAATATAGAGCCTATTTACTATTTATGGTAAAAATTAAAAATATGTTATTAATAGGGGTCCATTATCTAAAATAATAAAAGTAGACCCTTTATTGTAGAATGTGAGTGTAATAAATTTAATTAGTTCTCCATTCGTCCACGAAAAATAGACAAGATTGTGAATAGCACGAGTTTTAATGTATAATTGGTAAAGTAAGAGAGAAGGAGAAAAAATGTAGTGAAATGAGTATTAGTGGATTATGGGGTCAACATTTAAAATGATGTGTAGGGTTAGTATTGGTTGAAAACTTTTCTGTTTGAACTTAGTCTATTTTTTGTGGACGGGCCAAAATGAAAAAACTTGTTTATTTCTTAAGGACGGAAGAAGGTATAATTTAGAGTCCACTATCTAAAAAAAGTATGTTGTATTTTAAATTATGGACATTCTAAAATATAAAATTAGGACATTATTTTGTGCGGAGTATTAAATTAACCTAAACTTCTCCTAAACCCTATTACTACTATTAACCACCAAACTGGCCTAAATCATTTCCTCTTCGGCTATAAATTAGAGTAGTAAGTACTACATTGGAGCTACACACTAATATCCCATTCCCTCTCTCCCCCAAAAAATACTACCCCATATAGTTTAGTAGTAGTATTGATGGAGAAGGCAACAGTGACCATCGTAGGCAGCGGCCCCTCCGGCCTAGCAACGGCGGCGTACCTCCATCACCTCTCCATCCCATACATCCTTCTCGAGAGAGAAGACTGCTTCGCCTCACTGTGGCAAAACCACACCTACGATCGCGTCCACCTCCATCTCCCCAAACAACTATGCACCCTCCCCCTCTTGCCCATGCCCCCCCACTACCCCACCTACGTCCCTCGCCGCCTCTTCCTCGACTACCTCAACGACTACGTCACCCGCTTCCACATCCGCCCAGTCTACCGTAGGTCGGTAGAGGCGGCGACTTACGACAACGGAGAGTGGAAGATCGAGGCCAAGAACCTCGACTCCGGCGAAGTGGAGGAGTATCGCTCGAGGTTTTTGGTCGTGGCCACAGGAGAAACATGCGATCCGAGCATACCCGAGATCGAGGGGCTGGGGAGCTTTACTGGGGAGCTACTGCATTCCACCGACTATAAGAACGGCGGTAGGTTCGCCGGAAAAAAGGTTTTGGTGGTCGGAAGTGGGAATTCCGGCATGGAGATCGCAGTTGATCTGTCCGACCACGGTGCAAGAACCTCCATAGTCATCCGGAGCCCGGTAAGGACACTTTTCTTCACTTTGTTGGGTTCAAATCATCCAATCAAAGAATTAAAAAATGTGCTAGCAATATATAAGTGCAACTCCTAGTCAACGAAAGATGCGTCAAATTAACAATTATGTGGGGAATTATTAGTTATGGGCTTTTTTTTTTAATTTTCTTATTGAAATTGTTGGTGCAGGTTCACATATTGTCAAGGAGAATAGCCTATATGACATTAGTTGTAATAAAGTACTTACCAAGGAAGTGGGCTGACTCATTTGCAACAATGATGAGCAAATTTGAGTATGGAGACTTAACAAAATACGGAATTCAAAGGCCTAAAAAGGGACCCTTTGCTCTCAAAGATGACTATGGGAAATACCCGGTTATTGATGCTGGTATTGTGGACAAGATCAAGTCTGGGGAGATTAAGGTTTTTTAATCGATTCAAGGCTTTAATATTTATGATTTGTATTTGATTATTTTTATTGAATTAATATAAGTACAAATATTTGTGGTTAATGTAGGTATTGCCCGGGATTAGTACTATAAAAGGGAATTGCGTGACATTTGAGAATGAAAAAGAAGGATATTCATATGATGTGCTAATCTTTGCCACAGGCTTCAAAAGATCGACCAAACAATGGC